>NC_092199.1:3970000-3977500 GCF_043641665.1 Enoplosus armatus | reverse complement strand
CACTGTGTTCTCCTCCCATGATGCAGAGCTGTGATCCTCCTCAAACAGGGCAGCCGTCTCCTCCAGAACCTGAACTGTGAAGCCAAGTTTGTCCTCAGCCTGGAAGACGAAGAAGAAGAAGAAGACGAAGAAGAAGACGAAGAAGAAGTCACATTCATGCCACTTTTTCACAGCTGTTTCTAAAACTGGAAAAATAAGAACAGATATAACAGCTTTGACTTGACTTACTGGTGCTTTGGCCGCCTGGCTGTACAGATCATTAGGGAAGGCAGCAGCATCATTCACCTCCTCAGTGGTGTTAGTGGAGTTATTAGCCTGCATCACACACACACACACACACACACACACACATCATGAGTTGAAGTAAACGGACAGTAAAGTCAATAATTAAATGACTTTAAAGAATCTCCAAGAGAAGCGCACTCACCATCGTGTCCAGGAGATCCAAAAAGGTTTCACTGTGCTGTCTGAATTTATGATCCATCCATCTGCAGCTGAGCGAGGAGCCTGCACTGTACAGACTGAGGAGCAGGCAGACAAACAAGATCCTGTTGAGCATTTTCTTTATGAAGGTAGAAAGTTGCCTTTGTATGGAGCAAATACTGATTTGTCTTGTGAAGCGGTTGTTGTGTTGGAGCGGACCTGCAGCGCCTCTTTTAAAGCGGGACGCACCTGTTTCATTTTCCACCTGCGGGAAACACTTTCAGGTGGTTTAAAACTCTCCATCAAACACGAAGGCCACATGTCACATGTTTCGGATTTGAATTAACATCCTAATGAAAAAACAAATCTCCCACAATTAAAGCATAAACAAATATTACAGCAAAGCTAAAACGTCATATATCAAAAAACATATTAACGAATACGTTAAAAACACGACTATATTTGATATTGATATGATGGGATTATTATGATATTATATTCTATTAAAGCTAATAATAAAATGCAGACACCCAAAATGAATAAACCGTTACTGATAATGATTTTAAGGCCATTAAAACATTTATTTATCGATCTAATTGTGTTAGTTTGCACATTTTCGTATTTTGTTGTGGGTGTTTGATGCCGTCATCACGTCCCTTTCCTGTCCAACAGGACGATACCTTCTGAAATGGTTGGAATCGCATCATTAGCTCTGTGTTGATTCGTTAATTATCAGTAATAATAGGCTAATTACACTGTAATAAGTGATTGCACTGTGTCCTGCAAAGGTGCCAGAAAGGAGGAAGTTCCCACGGGGAGAAACGGAAAGCGCCTCCGTGACTGCGGCCTGACGCGGTGAGGCTCGTTCATATGAACCGGTCCGCGGCATTTCACGTTGTTTTCACCAGAACATGCTGCTTTAACGTGAGAACAAGGCCGCCTGTGGGGATTCTCCTTCACCTTTTAGTTTACTGACACACATCAACACGGACAGCACACAGTGGCTGAAGAGTGAAGACGTGTGTTAAGATGAGATGAACCTTTATTGATCTGCAGAGCGGGAATTCAGCTCTGCTCGAGGACAGAAATGAGTTCAGATGAACAGAGAGAGTAAAAATTAAATAATAAGAAGTATGTGGAACAAAAATAAGAACAGAAGTTCAAACAGAAACTATGCCAGAGCATTTAAGGACAGAATTACAAGGCAAGAGTGACAAAGTGTTAACAGCAACTGTAAACAGCAGTGCACTCGACTAATATGTGATATAATTAATTAATGATACTTAGTAGTGTTTGTATGTATTAATATGGAAATATGATGTAGTATACAATTTAATAAAACAATACATTAACATAATATAATATATTATATGGGCAATAAGGGGAAATGTAGTAATATTGTACGGCATAATATGCAATAAGCCTACAGTGCAGTACAATAGTGTATTTTTAATGGTACTTTTATTGCACTGCATGTGCGTTATTATTTTCTAAAGCCCACAAGGACGAGACATGTGAGCCAGATTAGGATATTAATACTACAGAACATGCAGCATTCGTCTACTCAGTGAATACTCTTTCTGTCACACGCTTTAAAAAACAAACATAAATCGAAGGGTGTCAAACTGAAGATAAATCACATGATTAAATAACTGGGCCCAAATGAGTGTTTTCTAATAATAACAGGCCTCCTTCAAATGAAGCGATAGGCTGGCTTCATGTTATGACAACAGGAGGACGTTTCCTCCTCTGCTTGTTTCATTTAAAGGGTTTTTAAGCTTTAGGAGGTAGAAGTATCCACTATGTCACTATTTACTGTTTCTGTTGTTGTTCAAAACTGTGGAAAGTGATGTCCAAATGTTACTTCAGATTTCTTGTTTAGATAGATAGACAGATAGACAGACAGATAGACAGATAGACAGATAGATAGATAGACAGACAGATAGACAGATAGATAGATAGACAGATAGATAGACAGATAGATAGACAGATAGACAGATAGATAGACAGATAGACAGATAGATAGACAGATAGACAGATAGATAGATAAACAGATAGATAGACAGATAGATAGATAGACAGATAGATAGATAGACAGATAGACAGATAGATAGATAGATAGATAGACAGATAGATAGATAGATAGACAGATAGATAGATAGATAGACAGATAGATAGATAGACAGATAGATAGACAGATAGATAGATAGACAGATAGATAGATAGACAGATAGACAGATAGATAGATAGATAGATAGACAGATAGATAGATAGATAGACAGATAGATAGATAGACAGATAGACAGATAGACAGATAGATAGACAGATAGATAGACAGATAGATAGATAGATAGACAGATAGATAGACAGATAGATAGATAGACAGATAGATAGATAGACAGATAGACAGATAGACAGATAGATAGATAGATAGACAGATAGATAGACAGACAGATAGACAGATAGACAGATAGATAGACAGATAGATAGATAGACAGATAGACAGATAGACAGATAGACAGATAGATAGATAGACAGATAGACAGATAGATAGATAGATAGACAGATAGACAGATAGATAGACAGATAGATAGATAGACAGATAGATAATGTCAATATAAACTCTGGTAATGACTGGCTTTGGTGGAAAAGGTCTTTGTTTATTCACAACTAAAAAGCTCACAAAGAATCAAAAATACAGTTCAAATTCACAGTTAATCGTGTTATTGCGCCCCCTGTTGAACCGAGGCAGTATGGGATCACTATGAGTTGTACAGTAGAGTATTTCTAGACTGTAGAAGTACAAATACTTTTGATTTCAGTGTGAGTAATTACCTGAGTATTTCCTTTTTTCTTTTTCTTTTTTGTCACTTTATATTTCGACTCCACCGAAATTCACAATCAAGTATTGTCCTTTTTACTCCACAACATTTATTTGTTAACTTGAGTGAATCATTACTTTTCAGATTCAGATTAATAATACAAAATATAATCAACTAATAACTTATGATGTAATGTTAGATCCTTGGGGAGGAATTCACAAGATCTAAAATGATCTCAGCTGTTAACAGCTGCAACAGTAAAGTGATGAACACATAATGCATCAACAATTATAATCCAATGATATATATTATTCTGAAATTACCCATTCATTTGGGTATTTTAAGTATATTTTGATGCTACTTCTTTTGTACTTTTACTATGCATTGCTTTCCCTTGTATTTCTACACTGTAGTATCACTACTTTTACTGAAGTAAAAGTTCTGAGTACTTTTTCCACCACTGGTTCATGAGTTGTCTCTAAACTGGCTTTCAAACTGTACATATTAAAAGGATGTTGTCTCTGTAGCATTACATCTGATTATCAAACTCATCAAACTCAACATGTAGAGTCCCACAGTTTAGACTGAACAGATTACAGAAATGTTTTTGTAGTGTTTGTTTTGTCGTCTGGTTACATGTTTCTGTGTTTTCATTTCTACAGAAATGATTCTCATTTGAGCCGCAGAATCAGATCAATTAACTTTCAACTATCCGTAAAACAACAGAGATTTTAAAAGTTTTGTGCTCTGGTGTTGCTGTTCAGTCTTTGTGAGTCCTGTACATGATCATCAGACAGGTATCACTGTAGAAGTCTGAACCTGTTCCTGCAGGTTGTTTGATTGAACTCATCAAAAATAAAATCTGCATCTCTTGTTCATGAAACAGGAATAAAAACAACAAAAACATTTGAATTTGCTGGAAGAAGTAATATTTTTATTGGCTAAAATATAAATAAGTATAAAAAATAAGCATCTTGATCAACATAGACAACAATACTTGAATATATAGATATATTAATAACTAGATAAATAAATAAATAGACTGTTTGTAAGCAAATAAATTAACACGTTCTCCATCTTTAGTTGGCGGTGAGAAGAGATGAAACCAGCTGGTCTGCTCTCTTCAGATGGGCTTTAATTTCCTTCCTGATCAGCTCCCAGGCTTCAGCGCTGTGGCCCTACAGACAAGAATATCATCATTAAAACATGATCGATACGATAGATCGATAGAGCGATAGATAGATAGACTTACCATTTGCTCCAGAACGAGGCTTGAGAGTCTCTTGAAGTACATGTGCAGCTTCTTGTTCTTCTTCTTGTGTCCGTGGCTCCCAATCTAAATGAATAAAACGTTAAAATGATTCAAAAGTAGCTTTGACCAAACCAAAACAAAGAACCCTGATGCAGGTCTTCAAGGGAACCGGTAAGGCTACGTCAAGCCACACTGGGACTCACACAGGAGCGAAGGCCGTCGGCCTGCCGGGTTACAACGCTGAGAAAGTTCTCCACTGTGTTCTCCTCCCATGATGCAGAGCTGTGATCCTCCTCAAACAGGGCAGCCGTCTCCTCCAGAACCTGAACTGTGAAGCCAAGTTTGTCCTCAGCCTGGAAGACGAAGAAGACGAAGAACAAGAAGAAGAAGAAGAAGAAGAAGACGAAGAAGACGAAGAAGAAGAAGAAGTCACATTCATGCCACTTTTTCACAGCTGTTTCTAAAACTGGAAAAATAAGAACAGATATAACAGCTTTGACTTGACTTACTGGTGCTTTGGCCGCCTGGCTGTACAGATCATTAGGGAAGGCAGCAGCATCATTCACCTCCTCAGTGGTGTTAGTGGAGTTATTAGCCTGCATCACACACACACACACACACACACACACACACACATCATGAGTTGAAGTAAACGGACAGTAAAGTCAATAATTAAATGACTTTAAAGAATCTCCAAGAGAAGCGCACTCACCATCGTGTCCAGGAGATCCAAAAAGGTTTCACTGTGCTGTCTGAATTTATGATCCATCCATCTGCAGCTGAGCGAGGAGCCTGCACTGTACAGACTGAGGAGCAGGCAGACAAACAAGATCCTGTTGAGCATTTTCTTTATGAAGGTAGAAAGTTGCCTTTGTATGGAGCAAATAGTGATTTGTCTTGTGAAGCGGTTGTTGTGTTGGAGCGGACCTGCAGCGCCTCTTTTATAGCGGGACGCACCTGTTTCATTTTCCACCTGCGGGAAACACTTTCAGGTGGTTTAAAACTCTACATCAAACACGAAGGCCACATGTCACATGTTTCGGATTTGAATTAACATCCTAATGAAAAAACAAATCTCCCACAATTAAAGCATGAACAAATATTACAGCAAAGCTAAAACGTCATATATCAAAAAAACATATTAAAGAATACGTTAAAAACACGACTATATTTGATATTGATATGATGGGATTATTATGATATTATATTCTATTAAAGCTAATAATAAAATGCAGACACCCAAAATGAATAAACCGTTACTGATAATGATTTTAAGGCCATTAAAACATTTATTTATCGATCTAATTGTGTTAGTTTGCACATTTTCGTATTTTGTTGTGTGTGTTTGATGCCGTCATCACGTCCCTTTCCTGTCCAACAGGACGATACCTTCTGAAATGGTTGGAATCGCATCATTAGCTCTGTGTTGATTCGTTAATTATCAGTAATAATAGGCTAATTACACTGTAATAAGTGATTGCACTGTGTCCTGCAAAGGTGCCATAAAGGAGGAAGTTCCCACGGGGAGAAACGGAAAGCGCCTCCGTGACTGCGGCCTGACGCGGTGAGGCTCGTTCATATGAACCGGTCCGCGGCATTTCACGTTGTTTTCACCAGAACATGCTGCTTTAACGTGAGAACAAGGCCGCCTGTGGGGATTCTCCTTCACCTTTTAGTTTACTGACACACATCAACACGGACAGCACACAGTGGCTGAAGAGTGAAGACGTGTGTTAAGATGAGATGAACCTTTATTGATCTGCAGAGCGGGAATTCAGCTCTGCTCGAGGACAGAAATGAGTTCAGATGAACAGAGAGAGTAAAAATTTAATAATAAGAAGTATGTGGAACAAAAATAAGAACAGAAGTTCAAATAGAAACTATGCCAGAGCATTTAAGGACAGAATTACAAGGCAAGAGTGACAAAGTGTTAACAGCAACTGTAAACAGCAGTGCACTCGACTAATATGTAATATGATTAATTAATGATACTTAGTAGTGTTTGTATGTATTAATATAGAAATATGATGTAGTATACAATTTAATAAAACAATATATTAACATAATATAATATATTATATGGGCAATAAGGGGAAATGTAGTAATATTGTACGGCATAATATGCAATAAGCCTACAGTGCAGTACAATAGTGTATTTTTAATGGTACTTTTATTGCACTGTTTGTGCGTTGTTATTTTCTAAAGCCCACAAGGACGAGACATGTGAGCCAGATTAGGATATTAATACTACAGAACATGCAGCATTCGTCTACTCAGTGAATACTCTTTCTGTCACATGCTTTAAAAAACAAACATAAATCGAAGGGTGTCAAACTGAAGATAAATCACATGATTAAATAACTGGGCCCAAATGAGTGTTTTCTAATAATAACAGGCCTCCTTCAAATGAAGCGATAGGCTGGCTTCATGTTATGACAACAGGAGGACGTTTCCTCCTCTGCTTGTTTCATTTAAAGGGTTTTTAAGCTTTAGGAGGTAGAAGTATCCACTATGTCACTATTTACTGTTTCTGTTGTTGTTCAAAACTGTGGAAAGTGATGTCCAAATGTTACTTCAGATTTCTTGTTTAGATAGACAGATAGATAGACAGACAGATAGACAGACAGATAGACAGATAGATAGATAGATAGACAGATAGATAGACAGATAGATAGACAGATAGATAAATAGACAGATAGACAGATAGATAGATAGATAGACAGATAGACAGATAGATAGACAGATAGATAGATAGACAGATAGATAGACAGACAGACAGATAGATAGACAGACAGATAGACAGATAGATAGACAGATAGACAGATAGATAGATAGACAGATAGATAGACAGACAGACAGATAGATAGACAGACAGATAGACAGATAGATAGACAGATAGATAGACAGATAGATAGATAGATAGACAGATAGATAGACAGATAGATAGACAGACAGATAGACAGATAGACAGATAGATAGATAGACAGATAGATAGACAGACAG
>NC_092199.1:3965000-3967500 GCF_043641665.1 Enoplosus armatus | reverse complement strand
CGTAAAACAACAGAGATGTTAAAAGTTTTGTGCTCTGGTGTTGCTGTTCAGTCTTTGTGAGTCCTGTACATGATCATCAGACAGGTATCACTGTAGAAGTCTGAACCTGTTCCTGCAGGTTGTTTGATTGAACTCATCAAAAATAAAATCTGCATCTCTTGTTCATGAAACAGGAATAAAAACAACAAAAACATTTGAATTTGCTGGAAGAAGTAATATTTTTATTGGCTAAAATATAAATAAGTATAAAAAATAAGCATCTTGATCAACATAGACAACAATACTTGAATATATAGATATATTAATAACTAGATAAATAAATAAATAGACTGCTTGTAAGCAAATAAATTAACACGTTCTCCATCTTTAGTTGGCGGTGAGAAGAGATGAAACCAGCTGGTCTGCTCTCTTCAGATGGGCTTTAATTTCCTTCCTGATCAGCTCCCAGGCTTCAGCGCCGTGGCCCTACAGACAAGAATATCATCATTAAAACATGATCGATACGATAGATAGATAGATAGATAGATCGATAGATAGATAGATAGATAGATAGACTTACCATTTGCTCCAGAACGAGGCTTGAGAGTCTCTTGAAGTACATGTGCAGCTTCTTGTTCTTCTTCTTGTGTCCGTGGCTCCCAATCTAAATGAATAAAACGTTAAAATGATTCAAAAGTAGCTTTGACCAAACCAAAACAAAGAACCCTGATGCAGGTCTTCAAGGGAAGCGGTAAGGCTACGTCAAGCCACACTGGGACTCACACAGGAGCGAAGGCCGTCGGCCTGCCGGGTTACAACGCTGAGAAAGTTCTCCACTGTGTTCTCCTCCCATGATGCAGAGCTGTGATCCTCCTCAAACAGGGCAGCCGTCTCCTCCAGAACCTGAACTGTGAAGCCAAGTTTGTCCTCAGCCTGGAAGACGAAGAAGAAGAAGAAGAAGACGAAGAAGAAGACGAAGAAGAAGAAGAAGTCACATTCATGCCACTTTTTCACAGCTGTTTCTAAAACTGGAAAAATAAGAACAGATATAACAGCTTTGACTTGACTTACTGGTGCTTTGGCCGCCTGGCTGTACAGATCATTAGGGAAGGCAGCAGCATCATTCACCTCCTCAGTGGTGTTAGTGGAGTTATTAGCCTGCATCACACACACACACACACACACACACACACACACATCATGAGTTGAAGTAAACGGACAGTAAAGTCAATAATTAAATGACTTTAAAGAATCTCCAAGAGAAGCGCACTCACCATCGTGTCCAGGAGATCCAAAAAGGTTTCACTGTGCTGTCTGAATTTATGATCCATCCATCTGCAGCTGAGCGAGGAGCCTGCACTGTACAGACTGAGGAGCAGGCAGACAAACAAGATCCTGTTGAGCATTTTCTTCATGAAGGTAGAAAGTTGCCTTTGTATGGAGCAAATAGTGATTTGTCTTGTGAAGCGGTTGTTGTGTTGGAGCGGACCTGCAGCGCCTCTTTTATAGCGGGACGCACCTGTTTCATTTTCCACCTGCGGGAAACACTTTCAGGTGGTTTAAAACTCTCCATCAAACACGAAGGCCACATGTCACATGTTTCGGATTTGAATTAACATCCTAATGAAAAAACAAATCTCCCACAATTAAAGCATAAACAAATATTACAGCAAAGCTAAAACGTCATATATCAAAAAACATATTAAAGAATACGTTAAAAACACGACTATATTTGATATTGATATGATGGGATTATTATGATATTATATTCTATTAAAGCTAATAATAAAATGCAGACACCCAAAATGAATAAACCGTTACTGATAATGATTTTAAGGCCATTAAAACATTTATTTATCGATCTAATTGTGTTAGTTTGCATATTTTCGTATTTTGTTGTGGGTGTTTGATGCCGTCATCACGTCCCTTTCCTGTCCAACAGGACGATACCTTCTGAAATGGTTGGAATCGCATCATTAGCTCTGTGTTGATTCGTTAATTATCAGTAATAATAGGCTAATTACACCGTAATAAGTGATTGCACTGTGTCCTGCAAAGGTGCCATAAAGGAGGAAGTTCCCACGGGGAGAAACGGAAAGCGCCTCCGTGACTGCGGCCTGACGCGGTGAGGCTCGTTCATATGAACCGGTCCGCGGCATTTCACGTTGTTTTCACCGGAACATGCTGCTTTAACGTGAGAACAAGGCCGCCTGTGGGGATTCTCCTTCACCTTTTAGTTTACTGACACACATCAACACGGACAGCACACAGTGGCTGAAGAGTGAAGACGTGTGTTAAGATGAGATGAACCTTTATTGATCTGCAGAGCGGGAATTCAGCTCTGCTCGAGGACAGAAATGAGTTCAGATGAACAGAGAGAGTAAAAATTAAATAATAAGAAGTATGTGGAACAAAAATAAGAACAGAAGTTCAAACAGAAACTATGCCAGAGCATTTAAGGACAGAATTACAAGGCAAGAGTGACAAAGTGTTAACAGCAACTGTAAACAGCAGTGCACTC
>NC_092199.1:1382500-1570000 GCF_043641665.1 Enoplosus armatus | reverse complement strand
AAGGTGGGACTGCCTGTAAATGTTTGCATGAGGTCTGTTTTTAGGTGTTTTTCATCTGTATATAAGCAGACATTTTCTCTCTTTGAACTAAGAGCTTTTCTTCCCTATTCAACCTCTGTGGCAAACTAGCTGATTCTAAATCGGTTGTTCTTCTCGTGCCGTTATGGAAACAGGTGCTTCTCCCAGCATGCCAAGCCCACTCCAGTCAGTCGGCACCCAACAACACACCTGAGACGAAAACAGAATGACTCTCAAGGTTGTTAAAACTCTCTGAAAACGTTGAACGACCCCTCACGCAAAAAAAGTAGAAACTTTTTGCTTTCAAACAATTGATCGCTCAACATCAAAGCTTTGTGTCTCGGCGGGACCTGAGCCCTCCGGACCAGAACCCGTCCTCCTTCAGGTCCTTTCAATTACCGCCCGCGTGTGTTCTCGCCGCTCGGAGAAAAGCCTTCAATTACAGCACAAGGGCAGCCGAGGCGCCCCGGTCTGAGAGGTGAAGACGAGCTGCTTTGCTTTGGTTTGAACCGAACCGCCAGCGGAGGGGCTTTCAAACGAAAAGCTGATACTTTTTCTTCCCGTTTGGTTGTTTTTAGATGGAAAAATTTCAGCTGTAGCCTTCCTGCAGTTCACAGTTTATAGTTACACTTTATGGAAAACTGCGTTTCTCTTAGCCTGCATTATCGTTCCCAGAATGCATTTGAGCAACACCAATCAGCTATCAGAGTTGTTTTCAGACTGTTTTCAGACTCCTCGAGAGACACAGAATACATAAGTGTTTTCACAAGTAGTGTTTAACTGAATGAACTTAATGTATAAAATTGTTGGTGTGCCCCTTTAACGGCTAGTAAGTCATTTATAAACCATCAATAATGCCAGTAGTTACGACTTAATAACCCATTTATAAAGGCTGCCTTATTAGAAAGTGATACCAACTTTTATTTTGTTACATCTTGTTTGCCGTGTTGAAGACGAGCTGGTGGGGTGAAACGCAGAGGAAGGATGTAAAAGAGATGCTGAATATGAAAAAATGTGGCTTCCTACTTGAATATATATATATATAACGTAATATGAAGAAAAAAATAATTTCCAAAATAATCCTTGGCACAACAGAGAACAAAACTGACGGTGTTTGACAAAATAAAACGTGACACCTTCGTCTGAGCAAAATCACATTTTAAAGCTTTTTGTTAGAATTAATAATTTGTTCCTTTAACTTCTCCAAAGTGTACCAACAATGTGTCTCTGTGTTCCCCCAGAAAGACTCAGAAAGCCTGTAGTTACGTAGTTTGTATTTTCTTAAATAATCCTGGGTGGGACAGAGATGCCATTTTCTGTTTGATTTGATGTTTAGATTTGGAAAATTTAAGATATAATTGTGTATTTTTTTTTTCTTTTGAATTTCATCAGTAGTAATAGTTCAAAGCACGTGTCATTGAGCATGTTCATCCCGTTACTTGTCTGTTCCTCTGTGATCATTAACACACTCAAACACACACAAACACACACAGTTTAACCCTCACACTCCTTTTTTTTTTTTTTTTTTAGTTTCCAAGAGCTTTATTCACAGACGTCTGGAAGAAGGAATGGAAGAGCTTTTTGTACATAGTTCTTGTACATAGATTGATTTCCTCATGTAGGAGGAGAGGCTCATGGATAATGGGGGTGGGATTGTGGGTGGGGTGGGGGCATTCAATTTAAATTTAGACCAGTAGACTCTACTTTTCTGAATCTGACTCTATTTTTCATTTTCTAAAGCCTTTTCTCCCAGTCGTGTTGTTGTTTTGGACAGACGGACAGAGAGCTTCTTAACAAGCCAACTGCAGGAAAACTTGATCTTTGTACCAATTTGCAGACTGATGTCTTTGGTTACCTGTACATAATTTTAAAATAATAAAAATTGCTACTTTCAGTACTTCCTGCTCCGTCTTTCTTTTCTCTCTGAGAAATTATCGTCCGTCATGGGAACACAAAGAATCATCAGCCTGCAGATGAAACTTTTTGAAGGTGGATTTTGTTGTGAAACTGTTTTTGTTTTTTTTCTCATCTGCAAACTTTATTCAGATTATTGGAAATGTCTGCTGCTTTTTCCAAAGACACAAACTCAGCTACAAGCGGCTTGGTCATGAGGGATAAAAGATGTGTTGCATGATAATAGTGTCAGTAATTCATTCTGTGTGCTGTTGGCAAGTAAAATGGGTTTTAAGTCAATGAATGTATAGTTTTACACCAGCAGCTCTCAATCACCTAAAATGCATCATTCTAATGAAAATCTGCATTACAGACTGAGAAGTGTTGAAGTGTTGTTGAATGTCTCTTCAGCAGGAAAACAACGAATTAGTCTTGCAGGGAAAAAGTCTCGTTTTTAAAAGTTCATTCAGTTTTTAAATGTCACTCGCTCCCGCTCGTTCTCTCCCACTTGTCCTTATCATAACTCCTCTGCTCCTCCTCTGTGCGCACCGGGCCTCCGCTGCTCTTCTCGGTGTGAAAGTCCCTGACTGGCCCCGGTGGCTCCCTTGCCAGACGTGTAGTCCCCCGTGAGGGTCTCCGTTACCGAGGCTCCGCAGGCGCCCTCCTCGAGCAGCTCGCTGAGGGTGGCGATGTAAATCTGCGCCATTTGGAGCGTCTCAGATTTGGAGAGCTTCTTGTCGCTCTCCAGGTTGGGGATGACGCTCCGGAGCCGGTCGAAGGCGACGTTGAGCCCCAGCATCCTCCTCCTCTCCCGGGCGTTTGCAGCAAGGCGTCTCCGTCTCTGCGCCCGCTCCAGAGCGCACTTGTCCGGCTGGAGGTAGTGCAGCGCTCCGCCGACGGGGCCCAGCCGGAGCTCCACGATGGCGCATGGAGGGTCCCTGTGGTCGCAGCCCCGTCTTGTGCGCTCTGCCCCCGGCCGGTCATGCGCGCGGCTCCGCTGCAGCAGAGCATGGATGTCTGCGTGGAGAGCCACCGGGGCCGCGGGGCCGACTCCGCCCTCCGGGTCCACAGAGATGAAAGGCGCAAAGAGGCTTTTACTCGGCGGCATCCCTCTTGCTCTTGTTCGGATCAAACGTGTCCCAAAGATAAAACACTGTCAGTTCACTGAGAACTTCAACTAAGTAACGCACGTTCAACTTTCTTCACTTTGGTGGGTGAATTTATGGAGATGGGGGCCGCGGGGACGCGCAGTGCGTGCTCCGGGGGCGTGGAGAGGGTCGTGTGCTGCCTAATGAACAGAGCCAAAGTCCACTGCAGGAGGTCTATTAACCAAGTTCATCAAAAGAGGATTAGAAGCGTCTCAGTGCGCTGCTGTGGGCCGATACACGGAGGCGGCCAAGCAGAGGAGCAGCACGGCCAAGGAGGAGAGGAAGGAAGGATGAGAGGACGGAGGAGAGGACGGAGGAGAGGTGGTGAGATGGTAAATTACAAACTCCACCCAGCTTTACTAGAGGAACCGTACAGTATGAGCACTTTAATAATGACCGCCCCTCTGCAGTCCACTCCGGCATGAAGCCTTGAAGTTGTTTTGGATGTTTAAAAGTATAAAAAAGTAATTAAACATGCTGAAAAACTACAAAGTCCAACAAAAAATAGAAAAACTAATATTAGACGTCACTCTGCATATTAATGTGCTAAGTGAAGCAGAGATAAAAGCCCCCCCACACACACAAAGAAAACCCCCAAATGTTCTGTTCCAATTAAAATTATCACTAACATATTCAGCAAAAAGTAAAGTGTTAAACTCCACTGAGGAACATGAAGCTGAGGGAACTAATGATTCATGAAATCACACAAACAACTTCCATCCATGAATTATACATTTTAAAGCTCCACCTGTTAAAGATGAGAAAGTTCAGTTACTGGAGACGTGTGTGGTGACCGACTGTAAGGTGTTTTTAAGCTACGGTCCCTATGATTTTAATTTGGGAGGTGGTCCTGAATGGGCTTTATCGTACTTCATGAGTCGTACTGTGGCGTCATTTGATTTTGATTTAAAATATACAGAATTTTAGAACTTTTTGAGGCTATATTTGTTTTTGTTTTTAACTTACTCTAATATCTATTGAGGAAAATTGCATTTTCAGCATTGTTTTTATTGATTGATGTTTATATATATATATAAATATATATAAATGAGGGCAATTTTAGCAGCCTGGATGAAGTTTACATTTTACAATTTAAAAACGTACACATGGTGGTTATTTTATGAGCTGATTCCAGTATTTTTAGACTCAATCTGTTTACATTTGTCCAATTATAGGCCAACAAAATAATATTTTAAGGCTTCATCATGTCTATATACCTCAAAATGTTATTCCTGGCAGTGTGGAGACTTTCCTGTTGGGGTGGGAAGGTTTTACAGACAGCATATTTTTGTTTTTGGGTGGACTTGAGATGACTTTAGTATTTCTAAAATCCCGGCTACCACATGCTGGTCTTATACATTCATTGGGCTCTTGGTTCACAGTCCTGCTGAGTTTGTTTCTAATCTAAAGAACTTTTGTTTCTTTGGAAAGTGCCACATGAAGTACATCTCAGGCCCGTAGTGGATGTGTCTTAAGCAATATTCATATGTTATTTCCTGTGTCCTCTACAGGTTGTGGTGTTGTTGTGACATTTGTCTCATATTAAAGCTGATCAGCTCGTCACTGTGAATCTTGTTTTTAAGGTTAATTAAAAGCATTGCGGCTCCCTGAGGGAAAAGCCTGATGATGACTGACAGTAACTGGCAGCCTCATATCCTCTGGATGGACTCTAATGGGATTTAGCAGCGTGTCCTGACCGCCGTGTGCCAGCACTCTGCCGGGCCGGGCCTTTACAAACGCCACAGCATGGCACCGAGCCGGCACAAAGATGGCTGCGTGACACACAGGCACATAATAGACTCCTTATGGCCAGGAGGACCCTCGCTGTCTGAGGCTGCGGGGTCCTTTCTTTTTCTTCTCCAATCTGGAGCACGTGGGGAGGTTTGGCTTCACGGCTCAGATGACAGTTGTTGGCACTCTCCGCTTTATTAAACCCAATGAAATGGCTCATTGCAGCCAGCGGACGGACACGGGCCGCAGATCAAACCCTCACACCGCCATGACAGGCCCATACAGATGACACCTACAGAACAGTTTAGTCTTCTGACCGTGTCGGACCTTCTGTTCTTCTGAGTTTGAAAGTTTGACTGTTAGTGTTTTGTATCTTGTAGCTTTGAGTGTCTTTGTTTTTCTGTCCAGGCAGCCATTGAAACCTACAGTGTGTGTGTTCATGGTGATGAAGGAACATGTCAGCCGGTGCAACAGTGTGGCTCGCTGATGTGTTTCTAATAGTTTGTGGACAACAATGGATCTCTGTGGCCCAGAGGAAGGAGATATATCAGGCTTTGGACACACACACACACACACACACACACACACACACACACAATACTTGTTAGTAAGATCAATTCATTGTTGGTTTTGGTCTTTTTCTGGCATTTGATGATGGTAAGAAAGGATTTTATTGATCTATAATTGGCTGAGAAACAACTTCTGCTTGGGAAATGAAAACTAAAATGGACTGGTTCGTAGTTCGGAGAGGTTTGGCTTCAGTTGTTAACACGCTCCGCTTTATTAAACCCAATGAAATGGCTCGTTGCAGCCGGCGGACAGACACAGGCCGCAGATCAAACCCTTTCATTTTTCTCCACTTTCATCCATTGAGTCAGTGAGGCAACGCAGAGTTTCATCCGTGGCCATCCTGGAGGTTTTGCACATTTCAATCAATTTAATACAAACAGCGAATAATTGACATTCCTGGTGATACAGTTCCAAATCATACGGACACTTTGTAGATCGATTTCCTTTGCTGGTTTCATTCATTTCAGTTTTCTATTCAAACAAAAATCTGCATTAAGAACATGAAACCATTAAAGCTTAAAATCAAATCAAAGATTCTCAGTGTTGTTAAGGTCAGGCAGGTTAGATAGATGTCAGTATGAAATGTTACTCATTCCTTTCAGTGTCTTGCATCATAGACCGCCAAGCTGATAAATGCTTAAAATAAATCTGCTGTCTGCTTGAAAATCCATCAGCCAATATTTCATGTCTCATAACAAATAACTTTTTCAAAAAGAATACTTTTTTTAAAAAAGTTATCACTGCATGTAATCACGAAAACAATGATAGAATTAATCCACATGAGTAACTTTTCTTCCTCTTCCTCTGATATTATCTAGGCTGCATTCGGGTTAAAATAAAACTCAAATTTAGTTTTGGTTGATTGACCGTTGATCCTCACATTTTGATTGTTGACCGTCTTCATCCACGGTTCAGCGGCCCTGCTCGCTGTTTGAGCTCTGACAGAGTTCCTACCTGAGCAAATGAAGTTATGGTTCTCATTTCATTCCTATTTCGGTCACATGCTGTTCATTTTACAGGTAGAGCGTTTGGCTCATGGGATGAATTATAGTTGGAAGTTATGGGGTAACTTTCTTTGCCCCCCCCCACACACACAGCAAGTTACAAAGTCCTGTGTCGACAGGGAGCCAGGGACCTGGTCCATTTCAAACTTGTCAGAACATTTATTGAGTGAAGTGCAACTAACGACAAACCAAAACCTCATATCACACTGAAACTGCCCTCATGTCTGTCTGTTGTCTCTAAAGTGCCACGCTGATCATAGCTTTCCGTCTTTCACGACTTGTGTGTCTTACAGAGGTGATCGGTGTGTGTGCTGAGTCATCATATGCCTGGAATACAAACTAACAGTGACTCAATAATTGCAAACAAGCTGAATCAGCCACCTGGACATCTACAGGTGACAGTCGTCCACACGGCCCAGTGACGGCTGGCTGTCGGCTCGGTGTGTCGGGACTCCACAGTGACTCTTTGATGTTGTGATGCGGCAAGAATCACACACACACACACACACAGGAAAAATACAGATCAATGGCCACACACAAGAATGAACACAAAAACACACACACACAAAGCCCCCGACACACTCATTTGTCTCATTTCACACCAGTGATCCTTCCTTCCTCCCTCATTGTGTCTCTCTTTAGACACACACACACACACACACATTCTCACACACTCATTTGTTTCACTATACATCACAGGACCCTCCTGCTCTCTCTCCCTGCAGGTCCAATTACTAATCATTGATTAGGCCAGCTGTGTGTGTGTGTGTGTGTGTGTGTGTGTGTGTGGCCGTGAGGAGTTCAATCAGCCGTGTTGCCCCCCTAATGAAAGATCGGCCTCCTCTGTCGGCCCCTCAGGACCTTCACCGTGTGTGTTTGTAACAGTGAGTAAATGTGTGTTTGAGAGTTAATTATGGGTGGTATGTTTCTCCACTGTGCTGTGAGACGTTCACTGTCTCTCCTGAGCACATACACGCTTGTACTCACTGTTTCTGACCCATGTCATCATTGTCCCAAAACATCTGCACTTTCCAATGTTTCCATTTTTGGAAAGCGGGGCCCATTTCACTGGTGTGAAAGTGTCTATCTCACTCGCCACTTTCACAAAATGTCTCCACTTTTTCATTTTGGAAAGTGGAGACCAACATTTCACTGGTGTGGAAGTGGGGACATCTTTCCAAAATGTCTCCACTTTCAAAAAAACGTTTTTTCACTCTCTGAAAACATCAGAAAAATATCCTCATTCTTTCATTGTATCCTCTTTTTCCAAAAAATATTCTCACTCTCCAACACGTCCTCCAGCTGTGGTTCTAGGTTCAAGATTAATGTCCCAGCGTCCATGATGGAAGAGTCTCGTGGTGCTGTTTTGATCCGGAGGGGAAGCTCAGTGGACAGATTCAGTCCAGAAGGAGTCAAACTAATAAACTGCTTTTACTTCAGATTGCCACATTTTTACTTTAAGGAACAATGCAAACTTAATTGGGTTCTTCTAAGCGTCACATCAGGACCTGAAGATGTAATTTATTAGTTTGTTCTCTTCTGGACTGAATGTGCTCACTGAGCTGCCCCCACCGGATCATAACAGCTCCATGAGACTCCTCCATCATGGCAGCTGGGAAATGAATCTTCTCTCCAATGTTTTAGTGTAGCTGCAGTGTCTGTTTGTGTGTGTGTTTAAAGTACGACATGCAGTGTATGTACTGTATTATTGATGGAGCAGAAAACAGTACTGACTGACTCTGATCTATCTAATCTATCTATCTATCTAATCTATCTAATCTATTTTATCTATTTTATCTATCTATCTATCTATCTATCTATCTATCTATCTATCTATCTGAGGACATTATTGATTCTTCTTGCTCTGTGTGTGTGTGTGTGTGTGTGCTTCTGTTTCTCTCCTGCAGGCTGATCACGTGTCAGTGCACAAACACACAGCGATCAATAACATTATTAAACAATGTCTGCCCGCAGGTGTAGAAACTGCAGGCTGTGTGTGTTAGTGTGTTTCCATGACAACTCCCTCTGCAAAATATGACGGTGGTTGAAAGCTCTGGTTAGTGGACTCCGGGTTAAGACGGCCTACCGACTCGGACGCCTGCCAGCCAATCAGAAACAAATATTTATTGTTAACAGCGCACATCACATCTTTTCATGTTGTATGTCATCATGTTGCATAATATCACGCTCTGTTTCATGTCCTGACTGCCGTTTCTCATTTAGTTTCTTACAGCTTTCTTTGCTTTCAGACCTCCTCGCTGTTGCTCTGAACTCGTGTCTCTCCTGGTTCTCTCAGCTGTCTGTGGCTTTGACAGACGATCCATTCGGGCATGTTTTTCTCACCGTGATAACTTGACCCTCCGACCTCTACCTGTTTCTGCCCGGCTGACGCTGCTCCCGTGACCCCCACCAACTGACAATTAATTATAGATGCACGAGGCGGGAGGGAGAGGAGATGTCAGAAACGTCAGGTCGGATTATGAATACTGCCTGGGAGCAGAGAGAGGAAGACCAGCCAGAGGATGAGGAGCTAAATTATAACTTACTCACTTTTCTATTTATGTGTTTATTCATGAGGTTCTACTTATGAGTTGTGATAGCGTGTATCTAAAGAAAATACAGAGGGAAGGAGGAAGGAGAGTGAGACAGAAGTTGGAAGTAAGTGTATGTGATACAAGTTCATCTGTTACTCAAGTCCAAACTGTATTACATCATTTCAAACTTCATTGTCTTAAATAATAACAAATAGAAATGGAAAGCTAGAGCTCATATGTTCACTGTAATTAAATGAAAATCTTGATCCAGATCTGCATTAAATTACTCAGTGATGGGATACACGTATATTTCTAAAACTCTGCTGATCCACATAAAACAAAAAATTACTACTACAGCTAACTTTTCACCAGGTTGGATGTTATATTAGGAACGTTAAGAGGTAATGACATTTTGAAAAGTGAGGACAAATGGAAACGTTTTGGAAAGTGAAGATGCTTGTAAAGTGAGGACATTTTGAAAAATGAGGAAATTGTGGAAAGAAAGATTTTGGAAAGAGGTGATGTTGGAAAGTGAGGACATTTTTGAGCATTTGGTCCAGTCCGTCGCTGTTTGGGGGTTAGAACATGGTTTCAGTATGAGGTTCAGATTAAAGTGAGGTTCAGAGTTGGTAAAGGGTCCACATAATGATGGTGCTGGCACATCAGGGATCCGATGGAGGTAGCTGTGGCTCTGAGAAACTGAAGACTGGAGGGTCTGGAGTAAGACAGAGAGAGGGGTGAGTCCTGAGGATTTTGTGTGACAGACTCACAAATATGTTGAGAGGATTTGGGAAATGAAAAGGAGGAAACAGTAGAGAAGCGGACGACACTACTTTTGATGTTTCATAATGCTAACGTCCTTCACCTTCTGAAGATTCGATATCTAAGATCGGAGGGTCAGCTGCTGAAAAACCTCTTTCACCAACTGTACCGTCCAGAAGACAACAAGAAGACACGGAAGGAATTTGTCAAAGAGAATTTGAACATTTCTTGCAGCAAAAAGGTCACTCTTTCAAAGACAACTCTCAAACTGCAAGCCTGAAGGGGTCCTTGAATGCACCAACAGGGAGAGTTTTCAGAATACTCCTTTATAGCAAAATGTGACCTTGTGATGGTGACATGACAAGCTGATTTCTATTGAAATGAACTGTATTCTCTGGCCACCTGCAAGGAAGGAAATCAATCTAAAAACTGATGAGATGATTTGGCAGTGATGTATAAAATAATGAATGACTAGTAAATAAGATAAAACATGAAAACGCCTCTTCTCCTTCACCTCACAGTATTAATAATAACAGTAATAATAATATAGAGGCAACATGAGGAGAGTTGAAGTTTCTGTTACTTCGTTGTAGATTTTTAAAATCTGCTTTAATCACATCAGAAGATATTCACTGTTGTTCCTTCATCTCAGTTGTTTTTAGAAAGTTAGTCTTCCAGCAGGGCGGACCTTTTGATAACAACTTCCCATCATGCTCCTCTGTGGCCTGTGTCTCCTGGTTGCCCATAGCAACAGCAGCTGAATCAGGATGCTGTTGGCAGACAGGTCTCGCAGAGTATCAACAGTTCCACATGAAAACAAATCATTGACTAACCCTAACCCTTTTTTTTGTCTTCAGAATTATATTTTTAGCTTTAAAAAAATGTCTAATAAACGTGCAGGAATCTGCTGCTGAAGAAAGCAAAGACATTCAGAACAGACTGAAGCATTTCAGGGTTTCACTTCAGCAAATAAAATTCTGGAAATCTTTTAGATTCAAGACAAAAACATTGCTCTGATGACCAGTTGATAAAAGTGTCCAAATATCCAAAACCAAGAATATGTTAGTCTGTCTGTCAACACTTTCTGCCTGTGGTTCTCAACCCCAAGCCCATTGGTTCCTACTGGAGATGTAAATCTTTAAAAATGGCTCACAAATATATTGTTTAATTTTATAAAAGAAAGCTGGGAGTTCAGATCTACGCCACCGTTGAACTAAAACTGATCTCAGACCACCTCATTAAGGGGACAGAAGACGCAGAACATCACAGCAGAGGAGAGACTGAATGAAGAAATGAACAGTTAAATATTCACCAATCAAATTCTTCTAGATATGGAAACCATAAGTAATGACTCTGATACACACACACACGCACACACACACGTTTATGCACACAAATATAGAAGCAATAAAATCTTAAATATATATGTAAATGTATTGGGGAGGCCTGTCCAAACACACACACACACACCAATGTCTGAGTTTACCTTCAGTTATTGGCCTGTAGAGGGCACTGTTTCCTCATGACTGCATGTAGATTAGTGATCAGTGTGTTTTGATTGATGGATTTTAGCTTTTAAGGGGTTGCAGTTATTCTTACTCAAAATCCAGTTAATGAAAAATGTATTCTCCAGTTTTTATGAGATGTGTATGTGTCCATTATGTCTCCAGATGTCCTGTAACTCTACTGGTAGAGCTGGACGGAGTCTTTAATTCATTAATCCTTAAAGACTAAGATGAAATACAGGTTATTTTTATGTTTTATGTGTTCCATATGAAATGATGAAAACCTCTAAGATGCCTTCACTGACTCTCATGTTGCCGGTGTCAGAGCTGCAGCAGCGTTGTGTGTTTCTCCCGTCCTTGTTTCAGACGCAGGTTGAGACTCAGTGGACATGACGTTGGTAACTCGGCTGAAACGTGTGATTTGGGATCAATGGGATCTGACTTTGTGACTGATAAATCACACTTGGACATGACCTTCATGATTTGTATGTGATGTTTGTGAACTGGACTGGTCACTCACTGTTACATTACACATCACAATCACTTGAATGTGAAAGTTTTCTGGTTTTAAAATTAACATTTTGTTTGCTGCTTATGCTCATTTTGTTGCTTTTGCTAAAATGGTTTCACACACACACACACACACACACACACACACACACACATATGCAGCTCTGCTAATTAATCGCTGTAATTCAACAGCTAACACTCTCATTAGACCTGTGGACACTGTGTGTGTGTGTGTGTGTGTGTGTGTGTGTGTGTGTGTGTGACACAGCAAACATCGTGCCTATTAAGGGATTTCTAGATTTAATGGGAGGTCATGCAATTACACCCCCCCCCCCCCCTCTCTCGGCTCAAATGGTCGAGCAAGGCTCTAACACCACCGCGGTTGTGGGTTTGATTCCCACTGGAGTCATGCATACATGGGTACATGTGGGCACTATGGATTAAAAACACTGTTTAATTGGCATTCTGCCTGTTTCCCACACTTCTCCATGTGGGAGTGTGCGTGCGCAGCGTGCGCAGCGTGCGCCCGATTCCCAATATTCTGCATTCCTGCTGAAGGTTAGTTAAAGACAGCAGGGTAGCTGGAAGCAGCACTGGTGATGAGCCTGAAGCTGTGTGTGTGCGTTACCTGCTGCCAGACTCCAGCCGTGAATGAGATGCTGATTGGCAAAACCACACTCTGTGTGTGTGTGTGTGTGTGTGTGTGTGTTTGTGAGGGAAAGTGAAGCAGGCAAAACATTGAGTACTGAGGCAACAATTTGTTTTTGTGAGTAAATTTCTAACAAATGTAAATCTGTATGGACTGCAGTGTTATTTTGCTGTTTTGTGTGGTGAAAACAGAAGATTGAGTGTCACAGATCTCTGGAAGTGTATTATTTGTATTATTTACACCTGTGATATGTCAAAATGAGAAATATTGAAGGAGTGTCAGGGGTGTGTGTGATGCAGCTCAGGGCTGAGGGTCTAGCAGTCTTTGAACAGTAAAAATATACAACAGCGCAAAACATTTAAGAATGAATCTTAGTGAGACAAACTAAACACACCCAGGATGTAAGTCCACGGCCAACAGGTGCAAGCAGAGTCTGGTTGAAAAGCTCCTGGTTGATCTTCCAGCTGTGACTTCCACCGTCAGTGAGGTGAAAACAGCTGTTTCTGACATTGTAACGGCAGAGCGCTCTCTTTCACCTCAGAACTGAAGAGCAGTGGGACAAGAGAGGCTGAGTGGACTGGTCATTTTATCCAGTCATCAGTGGAGGACGGAGGTATTTGTATGGACTTTAATGGAAGAAGCAGTCAGACCTTTTACTTAAGCAAAAGTAGTAATACTAAAAAATATAAAAAATATATAAAAATACAAAAGTAGTAACATGAAAATATACTTAAAGTACCGAAAGCAAAATGACTCATTACGCAGAATGGCCCATTTCAGAATAATATATATAATATTACTGAATTATATTAACTGATATGAAAATAAACATCATGTTGTTTAAACAGCTGTTTAAATGTTGCTCAAGTCTTTTCATGTTTTCTTTGAGGCTATTGAAGGTAACAGCAGTTAGAATAACTGTGTGTTTGTGAATCTGCAAAGCACAGACTGACACACACACACACACACACACACACACACACACACACACACACACACACACACACACACACACACACACACACACACACAGAGACAGTGATGCCTGCTAAATTATACAACACCGGCTCATTAAAGTGCGCTGTGGCTCTGGACTGGCAGCGTGTAATGTGTGTGTGTGTGTGTGTGTGTGTGTCTGTGTCTGTGTGTGTGTGTGTGTGTGTGTGTGTGTGTGTGTGTGTGTGTGTTGTGTGTTGTGTATGAGCACCTGCGTTTTTGCATTTGTGCACAATTTTGTGTTTGTATGATTTATGTGTAGGCCTAATAGGCTGTCTGTCGCCTTGTTTATGTGTGTGTGTGTGTGTGTGTGTGTGTTGTATCTTGGCCAGCAGGTGGACAAGCAAGAGAGGCTTAATGAGATGTGATTGGCTCCCACCCAGCAACAGAAGGCCAATGGCTGCTCAGTGACCAATCAGGCTTTGGCTTGTAGCGGCTGCAGCATGTGCGGACTTCACCTTATCTTCAGACTGAACACTAGTTTCAGGTGTTGTATATTCATCCAGTCCTCCTCAGCCCAGCTTTGCTCGTCATGATTTGATTACTCTGAACAGAAATGGTGTTAAGATCTGTCAGTATTTGACCTGACCTGAGTTCTTCTTGACATATTTCAACAATGCGTTGGTTAAAGAGATGAACCTGTGGAGGTAAATCTTAATTTAAAGTGTTGTCTAGTGAAACCCCTGAGGTCATGCTTGCCGATGGTTTTGCAGTTTCGGGCTGCAGCGTGTGGTTGTTCATCCAGAGGTTTTGCTTGACAGCTGTTCCTGTGCCTTGGCTGGTTACATGTCTGTCAGGTGGTGATGAAGGAAACGGTGCTGGTGTTTCTTCAGCAGTTGAAGCCAAACTTTCGGTGAATTCAGAATGACGTGTTTTGACACGCTGTCAAAGCGTTCTCCAAAGTCTACATTATTGATAGACTGAAGAATTCCTCCAGTCTCTCCTGCTGAGAGCTGACGCAGCTGCCAGAGATCCAGTCCTCCACATTTGACTGTTAACATGTGGCCTTTAAGCATTGAACATACATCAGCTTTGGATATTTAAACATGCATTTATGTGCTTAATGCATCAAACTGTGCTGACAGCATGGTGCCTGTGTTACCGCATATAGGAAGATACCCCAAACACATCTGCCTCCGTAATTAATTAGTGGTTTAATTGTGTTTTTCAGTACTGCAGTGTGTTGGTCAGGCAGCGTTGTCTAATAACCAGGTTGACAGACTGAGACAGCAGCTCAAACCAGCTGCTGTTCCACTTTTAATACACAACAGGGAGGGACACACACACACACACACACACACACACTGGTTTACATTTTAGGGATTTTGGTCACACCTGTATACAGACTGACTTACTGTACACAGCAGCAGTTGTTTACAACTTCCTGCATCACAAACTTCATAATGAAGGACGTGAAGTTTGAAGGGTTCAGACCAGCAGCTCACTTCCTTGTTAAATGGTCAGTTAAGTCCTGAATGTACCTTTTAGATCATTTAGTCATTTAGAGCTGAAACAATTAATCGATTTGTCAATCAATGTTTATAAAACTCTAGCGAACCAAACCGGCCAATGAGACTCAGTGACATCAACGATCATCGATGGAGGAAGGAGGATCTTTCTTATCTTTTAAGGATTTTGTTTGTGGGGATTTTCCTGGTAGAACTAACACTAGCACAGGACTGATGAGCAGCATTTACTGATATTGTTGAAAGCACCAGAAAAAGCTCGTGAGGGGACCTTGAGTTGGGATTGTTTTCTCAAACCATATTCGAGGTCGAGATTGAACTTTGATGCTCAAGCCAACTCGGACTGGAAACCCTAAAACTGCTGAGCTCACATCAACAGATCCATCAGACGAAGACCGAAAGCTTGATTTGGGATTGTTTTGTGAAACAATGTTTGCTCTGTCGACACTTTTTATTATGCGGTGTAATGACCTTTGCAGCCTCTAGGGGCCGCTGTTGGGACATTAGACTGCAATTTGTGTACTTGCGTGTGTGTATGTGTGTGTGTTTTGTATTTTTGTCAGCATTTGCAGAGAGATTTGAATTGATTCCTCAGAGATCATTCAACAATGTAAAGTTTATTTGCCACTCTCCAGTATATACTGTGTATTTGAGAGCGTATGTTGTCATATAAGGGCCGGATAAGCTCGGCCGCGTGTCTGCAGTCACACTGCGGCGTGTTGAGATGCAGAAGGACTCCTCTGAGATTTCTGTTTCCTCCCCGCGTCCCTCAGCAAGAAGCCTCGGAGGAGAGAAGAGATGAGGACGGGGACGCTTTCATCAATAATTTAACGTGCAATGCTGAAATCTGTCCCCCATGGAGTTTTGTGTGGGGAAAAGTAGGTTTGCCTGTCCGTGGTTTAGAAGAGGGAGAGCCCGGCAGGACAGAGCGATGGACTGACAGAAAGACAGATTAAACAGATAGAGGAGGAGAACGAGAAGAGTCGAGGGAATTCTTCAACTTTCTGCTGAAGACTGAGAGGAAAGTTTGAAAGTGGTGGAAGAGGCATGAAGTGGGAGAACATATAGAGAGGTCAGGCAAAAATGCACTGGCTCAGTGAGGCTGAAACACTGCTTCAGGTCACCCCAAAGGAGTTGGATGGGGTTGAGGTCATTGTTCAAATATGGGGAGACAGTTTCTCCTGGAAGACGTTCGCAATGTTGTTCACATGAAAAGTGACAGAACGAGTTGTATCAAGAAAGCAAAAAGAGAGAGAAGTGGCAGAGGAGGAAGACGAGCGGTGTGAGAATGGTTCTTCCACCTTGTGTGCAGAGCAGGACGGATGTGGTGCTGCGAATGGAGAGGAAACACAGGTCAAACTGAGAGGTCGCCCACTGATCCTGTTTGTTTGGGAGAGCTGCTTGTTCTTATCAGCACTGCAGGTGAGACAACTCCCAGATACAGCAGACAGGATGATTTGGAAGTCTACTGGTATATGAACCAGTTTGAGTGTCAGGCCCCCATGTTTTAACCCGTCAACTACAAATCTACTTAACGTCATTGCCTACCACAACTTGCCATTACACTATTAAAATCAGCCACCAATCAGGTTTTGTCTATTTGTTAGTTTGCAGGTAATCTCAAAAACTACAGATTGTAAAAACATTGTTGGAAAGATCATGAAGCATTGTGGCTCCTACACTTTGAGGTGTAGAAACAGATTTTCTGCTATTTAAAAAGCAATTTCCACCAGTCCTCCTGCAAATGCTTTCAGATCTATATCACCCACTAAATGTTTGTTAGTGTTATTATTATTGCTTTTTGATATTATGTCTTATATATTATCACTGTGTCACTGGGCGACATGTTCCTTCATTACCATCAACAGTCCCACACACACCGTCCTGCTGCCCCAAATACTCACTGGAGCACCACATGTGGGTTCATCCGCTGCTGAAAATAGTCCCAATCAACTGCACTGTTTCCTCCTCTTGGAGTAACGTTTTCTAAAAACTACTTTTAGGAAATTACTGAGAGTTTAAAGCAAAATGAAACTATGTATTTGTGTTTTTTAGTTTTAAAGAGTTTCTGTCTTCAGCAGGGGCATGAGGCTGAGAGCCACAGACAGGAAGTCAGAAGGATTGAGGGACATTGGTTTTGGCCTTTTCAGGGGTTTATATTTCCACCCTTATCCTTTAAATCAGTGCTATGTATCTACTGTATATCATGCATGAAAATGTGCATCCTCTGTAACACACATACAGTATATACAGTATGTAACTGCACACTCGTACCCGTAAGCACTTTGTGTTGTTTCACTGAATCCAGGCTGCTATCAGGCTGTAATGACACACACACACACACACACACACTCAGTCCTCCTGTGGGATTGGAATGGAGATAAATTAATCATTGAAAGCCTAACTTGCTTAAGGCAAGGCCTTCTGCCTTGAAATGATTTTTTTTTACAAGCAAGTTGTCTTCATCTGTCTTTCTTTCTGCCACAGTCTCTCTTTTCTGTCATTCAATAAATACATTTGTTGTTTTGCTCCTCTGCCTCCTCCTTCGCTCAGGTATTCACAGGCTGCAAGTTAACAACACCCACAAACACACTTTCTCTCTCTGCCGACTGCACATTGTAAAATTGGCTGTACTCGTTCTTTGTCAGCTTGACACACACACACACACACACACACACACACACACACACACACACACACACACACACACTTGCTGTATCGAGGAGAAAAACTGAAGCATCTTGTTGAATTTTTCTCAGCATGCGGTGTCGCTGTGATGCCATCTGATTCTCCTCTACTCTCAACTGTACAACCACGCTGACTCCACACACTGTGGCTGTAACAGGTCGTAGCAGATTTAGGTTTAGGGCTTAAAGTTAGATGTTAGGGAACGTATTATGTCGATGAGGGTCCTCAGACGGGTAGAAGTACTAGTGTGAGTGTGTATTGCTGAATGCAGAAGAAAAGAGCAGATACTGTTGTTATTCTGGTTCTGAAGCATCCATTCCCTTCAGGATATCCAAAGCCTCCATTTAAAGCTGCTCAGACTGAAGAGAATTATCCCTTGCCTCTGCAGTTCTCGTCATCTCTATGGAGCGTTTGTTTTAGCTCGTTGTTTTGGTTTTACGACCCACAAACTTACTGTTTGGGTTCAGTCTCACAGCTCTCATCAGCACCGTTTTCAGCAGCAGCAGCAGGCAGCGAAAAAAAGCTCCGTCCACTATCTGATCTGCACCAACTGGCAGAAAGGCACAGTTAGAGACCAGCTGATGGAGATGGTAGAACATCTAGCTCCTAAAGAGACAGATATTTTTCTATTCTTACATGGTCAGAAAGACAATTCAGCTGATGACCACCTGACCATTTCTCTGGCGCCACCGTCAGGCCAAAAGTTCCAGGCAGGACATTTCTGCTCCTCTGAGGATGAACTTTTTGACTTTAATGACCCCATAACTTTCCTTACATCAAATGTTTAACATTTTACTACAGACAAGGCTCTGTAAATAGCAAGATCATCACTGTGATGTGATTATTCTGTCCCAGCACTTTCATATTGAGGGATGTGTAATGATCATTTCAGCCTCTAGGGGTCGCTTGCGAGGTCTTTTTGCTGAGAATAATTTTGTCATTTTCTTTCAGCTTTTCCAACAACCCAGTTCGCACAAACAAAAACGAATAATTTGCTCATTTATCTACATCGACATGTGTTCCTTTGTCTGCAGTTCTCTCTCTAAGGTCTATTTAGTTTTCAGATTCTTCTCTCACACACACACACACACACACACACACACACACACACACACACACACACAGCAGGAGTCCTCTTTGAATAGACTTGATTGTGGTAATTGAAATAGTCAAAACAAATTATTTGTGCTGTCAGACTAATCAACAATAGCTTTCACAGAAAGTTCTGAACAACAGCACACAAATGCTTGTATGACACATTCAACACGACTCCACCCTGTAGTTAGTGCCTGTGTGTGTGTGTGTGTGTGTGTGTGTGTGTGTGTCTCAGGTATCTGCACGAATAAATAAGGTGTCAAGAGCTGAAGGAAACAAAGCACTGACAAGTTGAATAGGTTTTCTTCCTTTACAAGTGCCAATAAAAAAACTGCGTGAGGTCTCTGTTCATTATCATTGTTTGTCAGACAGAAATGTTCAGTATCTGAAATTGGAGTTTTTAGACGACGTATTGTGTAAACTGTCCTCAAGCATCATAAACTGCATAATTGGAATATGATTCCAATAATTGCATTTTTCATTAAGTAGCTGTTCATTCAAGTTATTTTGCAATTTCTCGTTTACAGATAATGCCTTTTCTATTTTCTTGTATATTTATAAACAAAAAAACAAGTTGTACCTTGTATGTTGTTGCTTGAAACTCTGCTCCTCGCTGGTGTGTGTGTGTGTGTGTGTGTGTGTGTGTGTGTTGCTGTATGTAAGTTTACTTGATACACATGCCCTGAAGGTAACAATAAGAAATGGTCAAACTACACGTTGTGTAACTTTATCAGCAGCTATCAAACAGGAGAATGAAGTGCAACCTTCAGATGTAAACTGTTCTTTAAGGACCCCCGTCAGCGCCTGCAGAGAAACAGCATGATAATCGCTCTGCTGACTGACTGCTCCTCCAGATAACGGACATGAGAATGAGCGGAGTGTCAGTCAGGTCGCAGCACTAACTGTAGCTACACTGAATATTATTACAATATCAAGCGTTGTACTCTCTTTGAATTAAGTGGAGAGCTTGTGTTTGTTTTCACCACACTGTGAGAGTTTTATGGATTTGTGTGCTGAGTCCAGTGTGGTTTCTGTCTTTTGCTGAGGTGTTGTTTAACGAGCTCTGGGTATTAACGCAGGCAGATTTTTCTTTATTACATCTAACTGTTTAAGGTATCTTGTTCCTTTTAGCTTAAACTGCAAATACAGTGGCTATTACTGATACACACGCTAACATACTTTGTGTCAAACAGTGTTAGCAGCTTATTACATTTTCACAATTTCAGTAATTTATGAAACATTTTGTTTGCACACTGGAAGTAAGATGAAATATATCCAGCAATACAGAAATGCACATGCTGCAAAAGCCTCCATGCTAATCCTGTAGTCTGTTACTGAGTCCTGAAATACTACAACAATGTTTGGGGAATGTTTGTTTGCTTGTTTAAGGATTTTTTTGAAAGTTTAATGTAGTTAGTATTAAAGGACAGAAGGCTATCACTGAACTACAGTCGAGAAAAACTAAAGGAAATTCTGATGGAATATTCTCACACTTTTTGACCATTTTGTGAAAAATGCTTGTCGGCTTTCTTATGAGGAGTCAGATGAAAAGATGTACTTGAAGAGAAGATTTGTTTGTTGTCTTTGGACCGTCGGTAAGACTTTAGCTTAGCTTTGCACAGAGACTGGAGGCAGGGGAGACTGTGCTGGTGAAACTAAATCAAAGGCACCTTCTTGGATGTGTTACTGGCTAGTTTCCCTATTAGTGTTTCCCTCCTTTAATGGTGATTGGCAGTTCCCCCCTGCTGCAGTCTGTGCTAAGCTAGGCTAAGCACACCCAGGACATTAAGACAACAAACAAACACATGTCCTAAACTGTCGCACTATTCCTTTCAAGCTAAAACCCAGTGTCTTTTTCCTTGATTGTACTGCAGTGGTCTGCCTTGTTGAGTCTTGGTTCAGGATACTGATTCTCTCCGTCTCCCTTTTTAATTACCTGAACCCATGAAAGTGCAGTGTGAACGAGAGGAATAATATCACCTGACGGGCAGAAGTTCTTCTAGAAGAGCAGTCGTGATCACTGAATGAGACTGAAGACTCTTTTTTTGAAGCAGATGCTTGTTTCAGTGTTATAGCTGTTATACAACAGGGATTCAATCTTATTGGTTTCTATTCATTTATCACAGTTTAGCAGGACCCGGTTCGGGGACATGCCTGTACAAAGTTTTTTCCTGTGCAGAGAGGGATTCTTCGGTTTTACCTTCAGCGGTTTAGTTAAAGTTTATTTACAACCTGTCGTCTAACTGCTCGTGTTTCTTGACCCGGTGGACCCATATTTAGAAATGTCACCATGTTTACGGACCTCAGCAGTTCACTTTGTGAGTAAAACGATATTGTTACTGATAGGAAGGATGGACAAACTACAAAAATAAGACCTAAACGCAAGTTTGTGTGTGTGTGCGTATCATAGTTTGTGTGTCCTTCAGTGTGTTCATGAAAGTTTTCCTGTGTAAATCCATTTGTGTGTGCATCAGGAGTTCTGCTTGTGTCTCTTGTATCATCTCTAGTGTGTGTGTGTGTGTGTTTTAGCCCTGCAGCTCCAGCTAGCTCACGTTGCTCGCTCTGATCCTCCGCGACGCCGCTGACGACTCAGAGCTCCGAGTCGACTTGCATTTATTCAACCAATAGTTTCCTCACAAAGTACTCTCACCCAAAACAAAACACACCAATTCACATTCTATTAACATAAACTCTTATTGTCACCGTCTTCCTTTAGTGCCAATAAAAAGTATCACAGCTTCAAACCTTTGACAGGAATTAACGTGTGAACTGTCTTTTCACTGTGCACAAGAGAGTCCTGCCTTCCTGTTGAGGAACATGTTTCACTTGTTTATTAATTAATCAGTGAAACAAAAAGCTAAAATACAAAATGATACAGAACGTCAAAGTGTCGCGTTGGTGGAGGATTCGTGAACCACAGAGGAAATAAACACACACAGACCTAATGCTGTGCGAGTGTAACAATCAATAATTCATTTTCAGGATTGCATCTTGTTTGACTGTGGCAGCAACCAGTGTGTGTGTGTGTGTGTGTGTGTGTGTGTGTGTGTGTGTTTGATCTGTTTACATGGATACAACAGCCTGAGACGATGCTCCCCAGTGAACTGCACGAACACACAAAGAGGCCACGCATGTGTGACACGTGATTTGCTTTTGAACAGAGTGAGATATTTGTTTTGTTGTTCTCTGAAGTCTTTTCTTCATCAGCCAACATTCTGTGCTGATGAAGAAAAGACCGCTTACTCCAAACTAAGCACAGCAAAGTACTACCAATGTAAGTCCTGCATTCCAAATGTACTTATGTAAAAGTACACACACAAAGTGAATCAATCAAACCTATATTTTCTACACTTCTTACTTCTAACTTTGTCTTTGCAGTTCAAAGACCTCCTCAGCCGTCACTTTGGTTCTTAAATCTCTGCTTAACTTCAAGTCACCTCACCTAAACTTTTTAAGACTAATTTCCATCCAGCCAGTGTGTGTGTGTGTGTGTGTGTGTGTGTGTTTCCTGGCCATTGTTGAAGTCCTTTCCATCCCCACCTGTGCCCGAGGCTTACAGTGGTCCAGGTTCCCCGCTAACTTCTCCTAATGAATAGTGAATGCTGTTGTCAGGCCTGATCAGGCGGAGCAGCAGGGAGACGGGTGAGGAGCGGGGGTGGGGGAGTTTGGATCGGATGGTCAGGACGATTAAAAAGTACTTTGGTTCGCACTGATCCACTTCTTCAACTCTGTGTTCCGGAGTCTCAGCAGGAAAGATGAACACATGCTGACACAATCAGGTAAACACTCGAGGAACTAGAGCCGTGATTCTCGACCAGCGCGCTGCGACACAGTACCGGTCGGCGGCGTTGGCTGCCGGACTGCAGCGGTGTTATCAAGAACCAATCGTCCATCCACTAAGTGTTGTCCTACCTGTTGTTTGTTAATTCACTGTGGTGTTTGAGCTTCACCGTGAAGGAGGATGATGTTCTCATAAAAAAACCCTGAAAAGTAAAAGCAACAGTTTGCCGTTTCAGAGGGGGTGGTGTGCTGGACTATTTCTTGGGTGGGACCAGAAACTTCCTGGAGTCTCCGCTGGTTTCCTGCCAAGCAGAAGACAACATGTGTATTTTTCTGTTGTGCTCCTGCTGCAGCTGCAGGGATTCAGGACGACTTTCATCCTTCAAATGTAAAATAGGGCACCACCTCCTGGACAGTGAGTCTGTCTCTCACACACACAAACACAAACACAAACACACACTCACCATTGCATATGTACACACTCAGCTCAGAGACTGTGGGGCATGGACACACACACACACACACACATATACATAACTATATACACACATAGTCACAGGCACATGCATTCATTCAGTAAGAAGCACAGACGAACACACACCTTGGGTCTAATCCTCTGTCACCCGGGCAACCAGACAGCACGAAGCCAAACAGGAGGTGGCCTCAAAGCGAAGGGGTGCCGGAGACTTCAGCTCGGTCTTTTTTCTCCTCTTCCTCCCTTTCTTCTTCATCTGTTTGTGTTTTGTTGCTGCTGTCTTCAGGGACGCCTCAGTCAGTGGAAAATAGTCGCAGCGGGGGGGGAGGGGGGGGGGGGGGTCGGGATCTGGAGAGGATGAGGGAGGATGAGGGAGGGGGCTTTTAATACAGTGCTGACTTTCTTTTGCCAACAGTGGACTGGGTGAGGTGTCTCCATCACAGTTGAGATGTGCCTTCAAGCTATTTTATGAACTTTATGAAGATGAATTAAAGGCACAGTGGTGTTTTGGGCTAAATGCTAACCTTAGCATGCTAAGATGCTCACAGTGACAATGCTAATGCTGACTCTGTGAGGACAGGTCGCGCTAACTGGCTTTGAGATCTAAATTCTCATTATAGTTATACGGAGGTGGCATGATGATATGATTTATTATATTATTATTACTGTTATATATTATTAGATTAATATGGAATGATGTGTTTACTTTGCTTTTCACTGGTGTGTTGCTGTTGCACTGGGTTGGCAAACATTGCACCAGCTCACTCTCTCCTCTTGGACACTGAAGCACCACTGAAGTATGCTGTTTATGAGAGTGTGTGTGTGTGTGTGTGTGTGTGTGTGTGTGTGTGTGTGTGTGTGTGTGTGTGCGTGCGTGCGTGCGTGCGTGTGTGTGTGTGTGTGTGTGTGTGTGTTCATGTGGGAAAGACAGTACACTGTGAATGATGGTTGGTCTGAACCATGGATTGAAAACTACAAAGCTCCTGCTTTCACTCCACTTCCTCCGTACTCCTCTACCTGTTGTGGGGTTTTGAGATTCATTTTTCTGATCTCTGCCTTCAGGAACTATTTTACCCTTCAGACTGTTTTTGCCAGTTTTTTTGTCTGTGTTTCAGTCTCAACAAGTAATCAGGAAATGTTTCTGTTTCTACTTAAAATTAGCAAAAAACACGACCTGATCCAGTCCTTTATTCTGTTTCTCCCCGTCTACTTTAAAGTCTGTGCTGGAGACCGTAATGCACCACGTGGCTGCAGAGAACGCTGCGTTGTAGGCTTAGGTATAGCTGTGCCCTGAGCTAAATGCTAACATGCTCATGCTTAGTTTTGCATGTTAGCACGCTAACGTAATGCTAATTAGCACTACACACAAAGTACGGTTGAGGCTGATGGGAATGTCATTAGTTTTACAGGCATTTGGTCATAAACCAAAGTATTGATCATCAGATGAGACTCCTTAACTCCACCTCATCCTCAGCCTCCACCACCAATAAATGACATGGAACTTTCTGTTATGCTGGTTTTGGACAACCAACAAAACAATGATCCTGTTACTGTCAGTAACCCACAAATCTGCCAACAGTTTTCAATGGAACTACTTTCCACCAGAGAAATAGTCTCTATGGAAAGTTATGATAGAAAGATGAGCTGATCATGTTTTATAATCCGGGGAGTTTTAAACTATTTCCTTGCTAGTCACAAAATGTGAGGGAGAGCTCTTGTTTTCCAAGTTGGGATGAATAAGGGAACATTCACTCAGAGGTGTCTCGCCTCCTTGTCCTCCACTTCAGTCAGAGTTTCGAGGCTGCCTGTGCTACTGCCTGTTTGTGGCTGGTTTAATGAGCAGAGCAGCGGTTTGTCAGGCTCTGTGATCAATGTCTTGCAGATCAATACAGGCGTTTGTCAGGCCATGCAGAGTTTACCTGTGAGACTTGCTGACGGCTGGTTGAAGGCGGCAGACTGATGACTTAGTTACAATTTTAGGTCAGAGAGATTTGAATTAGTCAGGGATTCAGGATTGAGTTGCTGTCGTCACTATTATTATTCTCTTTCAGTTTCAACATTTCATCGAGTGCGGGGGTTTTCAAAGTCTGACACCGTGGGCCTCCCCTCAGGCAAAACTTGGAAAAAGGCGCCCTCTCACCCCCCTTAGTTTACTTGCTTAGTTTTGATCAATTCCTGGATGCCTATGTGATCGACAGTTCAGCCAAGACAGCCTAATATTGCTGGTTGACTTCAGACTGCACCAAATAAATAGATGAACAAAGGTCTGTCCTAAGGCAGTTCTCTCTTTAGACAAATCACACACACATACAGGTTATTCTATGTGATCACCTTTTGATAACTAATGTTATAGCTAATTCAATATTGAGCCCCCACTGTTTGGAGCCCCACCTCCCACTTTGAAAACCTCTGATCTAGTGGAATTCTATGTGTCACCGTTCATCCTGCAAATAAACAATTCAGCAAATGAATGGCAACAGCTCTTTTCATCAGTCTGACGTAGCCCTCCGGTTCAACCCACTGAAAAGGCCCTTGTATTGATGTACAGCCTGAACTGTTTTTCACTGATAATACCTTTTAAAACTTGAAAATAAGTACATGTTCCTCCACAGCTTCCTCTCCTCCCAGTTGATTTTTGTGATTTTCTCTCTCCTCTCTGGATGTCTGTTTCTTCTTCATCTGGATGATCAGTGCTGCGCTGCGGCGTTGTAACGAACACAATGTCTTGCAGTGCAGATAAAGAAAACTGCAACAACACGACATGACTTATCAGAGGGGTGGCGGGGGTGTGTGCGCTGTAATCACACTGCTGTGTGTGTGAAGCCTTAACAACTTGTGTGAATCCTTGCATGGCATCCCTGCAAAAGTGTGTAATTTGTCCTTTCTACGAGATGGACAGATCAATGCAGTCCAGCTTTGGGGAAACACTTCTGAACTGCTTTTTGAAACTGAATGAAAACATAAACTCTCAGTGTGTTGGATGCATCCCCTATTCACCAGCCTCGCTCAGGAAAGTCTGAATGCTGTGGCTCTGTGGGCAGAGGACTGCGTTAAAGTGATTGAGTTGTTATTAACCACCGGGTGGAGCGCAGAGCGCAGTGCAGAGGTGTGCACCACAGTTTACTATGTACATATCAGAGGAGGCTGGTGCACAGAGGGAGGGCAAAACGTCTTCCCCAATCTTTTGAGTCACCAGCCGCCACTGGTACGTATTCATAAAACTCATCTGACTGGAGACATTTTACCATGTGGTAGTATTCCTGCCTGTAGCATGAGTGTAAGGTGGAGTTACACTTCTGGGAACTCTGACACACAGAATGAGCTACATCTCGCGATTCTTACTATCACGATAAATATTTATGAGTGTGAAGCGTCCATAATATCTTTCCTGTCTAACATGACTGCAGAAGAACTTGATGCTACTTTTCCGAAGGTTTATTTGGAACTTAGTCAATTGGCATTTGTGTTTTATTGCACAGACACAGGCTCTTTTAAAGCAATGTCTTAACATCTCTGCATGTATTCAGGCCTCTGTGACTAATGCTGTGTGTCCATGAGCAGGGCTGTTGTTACGATGCAGTCCTCTGTACACGCCAATACTGTCCGTGTTTGTGAGGAGCCACTGAGGCAGAAAATGGGTAGAATATAGAAAGAGTGGAGGCGACTAAACAGAGCCATGTGAGCCGAATGGGAATGAGGCAGAGACACAGCGAGAGGGGAGGGAAAGAGGGAGTCAGTGAGAAGCAGAAAGAGGAGAGAGGAGCTAGAGGGAGCAAGAGAGTTAGAAACAGAGGAACTTACGCCACTCGCAGCCGTATCCTTCGGTCGTGCCTGGAGTTCAAATCATCAACTTAAACACAAAGAAACGTGTTTGGTTCTGTATCAACCCTCATTTTGTACTTTTGGTGAGAAAGCCAGCAGAATTGGTGGATAAAAGTATTTGTTGAGAATATGAAGAGTAAATGCTCTTATTACTGAGAAATGGAGAGAAATTATTATTAATTCAAGGCATGGAACAAATACTTCTGTTTGAAGTGAAGAAAATTATGAAATGCTTAAATGATATTACATCAATACTATGTTAGTTGTGATGTAAGTCGGTTTCAGAGAAACATAGGTTTTCCCACACTGTTGCATTGAAACGTAAGTCGGCGTTGAAAGCTGAATGTCTACACATGATCAGCCATTTTGGCTGAGCTGCTAAACAACCGAAGCCTTCCATTTTAAAACACCTTCTGTTTCTAGTCTTCTTCACATAATCCTCAGCAATCCTCGTGAAACTCTCTGACATCTGCATCTTAAGACACGAGATGAGTCTGAGAAAAGAGAGAAACAAAAGAGGTAGAAGAGGAGAGGAAGGTGTGCCAGGCAGCGAGGGAAAAAAGAAGAACGAGGCGATAAGTAGCTGCAGTGTTATCAATACCTGCCTGCCGGACTGCCCGGCGCACTGAGCTGCTGTAAGTTCTTAGACGATTCACACTTGCAGGTTTGTTTGTGAAGAGACTCAGAGGGAGACTTGGTGTGTGTGTGTTAGTGTGTGTGTGTTAGTGTGTGTGTGTGTGTGTGTGTCTGTGTTAGTGTGTGTGTGTGTCTGTGTTAGTGTGTGTGTGTGAGTTTGAGAGTGTGTATTAATCTCCAGCCAGCGTTTGTTTGCAGAATAATTCTTCTAATCTTTCCAGAAATGTTTCACCCAGCACACAACTAGTGTAGAAGCTGTGTGTGTGTGTGTGTGTGTGTGTGTGTGTGTGTGGGGGGGGGGGGGGGGGGGGGGGGGTTTATGGGTGTGTATTGAGGTGTGGAGCTGCATCCTAACAGTTTAGAAAAGATATGTGTGTAAATGTGGTGCAGGACAGTAATCCATCCAGTCCAAGTTGCATAAAAAGGCACAGGAAGTGATCATTGCGGTTCAGGCTCGTGGCGTTTCTGTGTTTGACAATATACAGTTGTTTTTACTCACTTGATTAAACCCTCTTGGTCTTTTGTCAAACATTGAAAACTTGATGAGAATTTGAAGTGACACGTAGTTGCGATGCCAAGAGGTTTGTAAAGCAAGAAGAATTAGGGATGCAGTGGACATTTGTATGGAGGCAAATAATGGCTGGGGTGTACGGTTTGACCATGTCCTGGTGTAGGACGGGCCTGAGCCCAGTGTGGTCGTAAGTACCAGTGTTATTTAGGGGGAGTGTTTAACTCTGGACTACACTGCCTGTACTGGTAATGAAACTGCTAACACATTTTCAGTTTGAATTATTTCCCGATACTGAAGTTGATTATTACATTTGTTGGTTCATCCAATCAATGTGTCCGTGATGTAAGACCGACTGTATGTTGGCAGAGAGAGACTGTGCTCTCCACTTTATTCTCTTCCCACGTTGCACATGTTTGGTTCAGTAAACTTAATAATGAGTTATATTGACCTGCTGTCTGCTCCTCATCGACTGAGGTTTGCAGCTGATGATGCAGACCTGATTCTTACCTGAAGCTTTGAGCTTAACTGAACTTCAAAACATTAAACTCTCCCCAGACATGTTGTCCTCAACACACAACACCTTTGTTTTTAACTTGTTGTGACACAGAAATAGATTCTGTCTGTGCCGGGAAGGCAATTAATTATTGAAATAGCTTCATAATAATTTAATGTAACCTTAAATTCACACCGTGACAAAAACAAGTCAGTTTAAGACCATTCAGGTTCTACGAGCTGAGTGGTGAGGAACACTGACGGGATGCCACTCTTGTTCTAGAGCTAGTGGTGTGTCATTCTACCAGCTTATGGCTCTTATAAATGATATGGCTGAGGAGGATTTGCCCATCCATTAAATGGCAACTCACCCATTGAGCCCCATAATGTTTGGACAGAAATGTCTGTGTGTCATTTTTCACTCTCAAACAACAGAATTTTAAAGAAAAAATGACAATGGCTTTCTTTTGGTTTAAAATTGCTCTGTTAATTTGTCCTAGTTTCATCCATCTGGGAGAGAAGAACAACGTTTAATTAAATAAATAATATTACTGTTGGGTTATAACCGTCCACCATGCACTTCTGAGTGATGTGATCTGAGTAAACTACCACTGTGTTCTTGATGACAAGTCATCATAAAAATAATGATAAAAATGTTTTCAAATAAATCATTGACTCTTTCCTTTTATTTGACACTTTTGAGGGATAGACATGACCGGCAGAGCCATCGCCCGGCCAGCACTGACGCTGATCACCCCCTCAATCATCCGGATGGAGATATCGGACTTTAAATGGAGGAGCGCTCGCTTCAGCACGAGTTTTGTCCTGTTGTCCTGTTGTCCTGATGTATGAATGTATTTCTGTCGTTTCTGTGTTGAATTGGCTGTGAAGACAAATAAATCTGAAAAATCTTATAAAGTCATGGTTTCCAACACAGCGCAGGCCTTTTTGCATCAGGATGTATGAGGCAGGTGGACATTCTGAAAGTCAAGACAGGTATGTTTGGATCTCACTCCCTTTTCATTTCCTCCACGAGTGTGTTTTCAAAGAGAAACTCGTGCCTCAGCGGTGACGCCTGAGGAATTGTATGAGCATCAACTGAGGGTGTTCCCTGAATCAAGCCAGAGCCTGAAACTAAAGCTCAGTTCACATGGGACTGGAATTACACAGAGGCCTCATGCATAATTCAACAATAAAGGTTGCTGTTGAGAAACCGCCAGGTATTTAAGAGGACTTCATTTCCTATTGGCTGGCTTAGTGCAGTGCAGAAACTACAAAAGCATTTCCTGCATAAAATGCTTGTGATTACTGAAAATGATTTTAGTGCAGCATTCTAAGCATTTGAAAAGTCTTTGTCTTGTTGCTCTAGTGATCTGGATGGTATTATGTTTGTTAAACTAAGTCTACAGCCATGCTGGCGGCTCTTTGAGGCTGTACAACAGTGCTGTGAGCTAAATGCTAACTTCTCTGAGAGTACTTCCTCACCTAACATGCTCTTTCTCTCTCTGTCTTGGTCCTTCTCTATCTTTATCTCAAAATGAATAATAATAAAGTGCACTTATGTGTTACTTCATGCACCTGCCGTTGTCAGGCGGGACATGAACTGTCGAGGCTCCGATTGTTCCTCATTTGTATGTTGCTTTGGACAAAAATGTCTGCCAAATGGATAAATGCAATTATGAACTTAATTTGATAAGTTACTGGAGACGAGACCCCGATGTTCTAAAATGATGTGTCCATCCTTCCTGGCTAATACCCCCAGCAGCTTAATCAAGCCTGTAACAACACATTTTCTATTGTGCTCAAACACCAGCGTGTGCAGTCAGTGCTACTCACTCTTTCCTTATCTAACTACAGCAGCATGCATGATGAAATTAATTGACTTCTACAGTCACAACAGTATGTTAGATGGTTGTAAGTTAGTGGGGAGGGGAGTGCGTCTGTGCAGTTACTCTTATTAATTGTATTTCCTGTTCAACAGGGTATTATGGACATGAGGAAGGATGATTCTTTGCAATGAATAACTTCATTTCGTCTTCTCGCCTCCATCAAAGATAATTAAAAATTGAGACAAGAAACTTTAATAAATGAATGTCTGGCACAAAAGCGAGTGCAACTTATTTTCGATATTAAAAGTGAGTTTTATTACCTTCGGGGAGATCTGTGGTAAATGAGCAAAATGCTGTAATATATCCAGCTGCTGAGATTGATGATTATGTGGGTAATGTGGGCCAAGTGATAACATGAAGAGGAAGAACTTAAAGGTCTGCTTTCGATATTAGACAGTAATACGCATAAATGTACATTACATTTTCAGCAGCTTGTTTCCCACATGAACTACATCACACAAGAAGAAACAGGCATACTGTAAATGATGTAGAGCGTGGTTTTAAATTGTTCAGTGTTCTTTATAATGACGAATATATTTGTTGCTGCGCTTTCACATGTTTGCTCTGGAAGTTATACGTGAGAATCTTGCTAAACTTTTGATACAGCAGAAAAAGTATTTCGCTAACAAAATGGCCACAGTTGTAGTACTCGTACTTGTTTGCTACCAAGTCCAAACCCCCACAGCTGACTGTCAAAGCTGGCGTCTCAAGCTGCAGTTCTTTTCACGGCCACCGGATGCTGACGCCAGGAAAACTCTGAATACATGGAAGTGAAAACTCCAAAGTGAGACTTACATAAGGTTTGCACTGTTTCAAAATAAATCAAAAGCAGAAGAAACAGACAAACCTAAACCAGTGTTCTGCTTCCAGTTCATCCTCTGAAATCTGCGCAGATCAATCAGGACATCTTGTACAGGAAGCTTTCTCGAAACGCTTTTTCTGACAAAGACATAGAAGCACACTGAAGGAGAGAAGCAGGCAAACTTCAATGATACACTATGAAAGAGAGCACAGGAGGACAATGGATGGACAGCCTGGGAGGCACACCGCAGTGAGAAACAGCATACAAAAGATTTCTTACCTGAGCCGAGGAGGAGCACTCCTCCACAGTCTTGCCTGGCATCTCTCCTCATTGTGGGGACTCCCTTTTTCACAGCTTGAGACTGCTTTTCCTTCTTCTCTCCTCCACTACTGCTGCACCACCCTCTCCTTTAACATGATGGATGGTGTTCCCTGCCGGCGCTGAATCACGGCTCTCTCTACAGCTTCAGGACATTTAAAGTTATTTGTAGGCTAAAAATCACATTCAGAGACTAGCGATAGCAGCTATTTGGTTGTTTATTCTTTTGTTTACTGTCTTTGTTCACTTTGTTTATTCACTCTTTTCCTCCTTCCTTGTCAAGAAGTTTGTTTTCACCCTTTTATTTAATGCCTCTTGACCAAGGAGTCCGTTTGCTTTGGCACAAATCAGGGAAGGCGTTATTCCATTACTTACCTGTTGGTTGGGTCAAGCTCCATACATAAAAGTTTCAAACAAACAATCATTTATCAACCAAAAGCTCCTAGGAGGAGTCAGTTCCTTCACTTTTAAAGGCTTGGGTGTGGCAAGTCCTCTCTCACCTCTGCACCGGCCACATGTCAGACAGACAGATTCACCCTAAAGGCCTTAAAATGCTCACCAACCATCTCTGTGCGCTCTGCCGACTGACTGGCAGAGATTACAGCAGATTGTGATCATTAGCTTGTGACAGATTACAATTTACAATTATTATTATTATCCCCATTGTTGCATGGAATTGCATTTTTACATCTGATTTATTCATCATGCAAGAAAATATAGTTGCCTTTCATTGTAATTCACATCCGTCTAGTGTTCATTGACGGCTGTTTCCCCAACAGGAACAACAAAAGAAGGGTTTTGTAAGTGGGATTAAGAAAGACAAAGTCATCTCTGACAGACAAACAAGGGTGAACGAGATCAACACAGATAACTTAAGTTAACTACCCCGAGCAACTGTTCCCACAGCAACCATGTCGGTCCAAAATGGCAACGCATACGTCAGTCACCAGTAACTGGTTGGTTGGTTGAATGACAATGTTAATGTTAATGTTGATGAAGTGAAAACTGATTGCACTTAAATCTGACAATCAGGTCTTTTTGAAAAAAGTCCAACAGTGTACTTTGGATAATGGTCAGTAATGCAGCAGCCCCCAAGAAACAGACCCAAGTTAATTTACTTTCTTTGTATTATATTACAGGGAGAAGTCAGGCGGTTGTGGTGGATGGTGATAAATCCAGCATCAGCATAAAGGAAGTACGCACCACAAGAAGTTCAACTCAGGTCTCCACTTTATTAATGTCTTGACTCAAGGAGATAACAACTACTGTAATAACCAACAGGAGCGTCATCATGATGTCTACATTCTTAAAGAAGACTTCCAGAAGAACGGGGGCCAGCAGAGGTTTCCCGAGTGGTACATCATACTTGAAGAAAGAAACACCTTTGTGTTTGGAATAGAAGTACTTTTTTGCGTTACTTAGAATACAAAGAAGAACAATTGCTGAATCAAACAAGGGACAAAAATATCACACCATAATTACCATAATATATTAAACACAATTAGCTTTGCTAAGATCCATGAAATAAAGAAAGAAGGTGTTTAACACATACAGCATGTACTGTTAAAATACATGTAAAGCAAAAAAAGTTCCATTAGGTTAAATTAAGTAATTTCTTTTCATTAATATTTAAATGATGCATGCTCATCCAAAATTTAATACATTCTTTAAAAAGAAAAAAAGCAATTATTTAAATGTTTGAATGCAGTTATTTAAGTATAGATGCCAAACCGTTTCAAAGCAAACGGTAAATATTATTTTTCAGTATAAGAATAAGAGAAATATATGTAAAACATTGTTTTTTGTTGTTTTGACAAAGTTTGTTGGGTTGAGAAGCAACCTGTGCACATAATCAACATCGGCACAGTCATATTAATATGGATCAATAACAATGTCAGTTTACGCAGCAATTTATTTTATTTTAGGATTATTGTTCTAAGTAGAATCACACTGTGCTGTGTAAAAAAAAGCAGTATTAAGTACTATGGACTCGCTTTTGTCTTCAATGAACTGCAAAATATAGGATTGTCGGAATAATTAGTAATCCAAAAGAAATTTACTTTACTAATTTTGGTAATTAACTGGATTATGTAAATTAGTATTCCAGCGTATTTTCACTCCCGCCAAGGAGGTAATGTTGTCTGTTTTCTTTGTGTTTGATAGTCATGATTTCTCAAATACCTTCAACAGATTTTTGTTAAATTCAGTGTAGAGCTGCGTCATGGGCCAAAGAGTAAGTGATACAGGTTTTAAGTTTATCCTGGTGCAGATCAAAGGTTTTATTTGATGTTTTCTAGTATGGATTGCCAGGTAGGGGTTTTGTCTTTTCTCATGAACTACTACACTTTCTTGAATGGAAAGAAAAGCTCGCGTGTATCCTTAGCTCAGTTTGTGCCTCACATATAGGAAATGGAATCTGAACTTGGTGAACGGGTTAAAATGATTTTTTTTGGTATCATGCAGTGGAGGTGGATTTTGAGATCAGATCCAGACACAGAATATAAAATGTCTTTTCAAAATAATGGATTTAGACAATTGTTTAGCCTTGGCAGAGGCATGCAGGTAACTGTGACTGTGTTTCACAGTAATGTGATCTGTCCATGGTCATATTCAGACCCAATACAGAAGGCTGGAACAACAGGCTCAGTGAATTTGGTTCTGAAGGTGTAAATGTGATCCATTGAATTAGTGGAGACTATGTAGTAGGACAGAGTGCCGTCGACCCAGTCGAGAAACACTCCTAGTCGTTTAAAGCCAGGAGAGGACACAGTGACCTTGTCTGATTTTTGATTATACCTGACACTGTATCCAGTTTTGGGAACATAGTCTAAAGCCCAGGAGTTCAAATTCTTTCCAATGATGCACCCGGGAACTACCCCCTTCCTGCCAATAGCTACATATGAGACACCTGCACAAACGTATCCGGTCCACTCCACCTCCCAGTAATAACGCCCATTCAGCTTCTCTTTGCACAACACCTGCTGAAGGATGTCGAACCTCTCTGGGTGATTAGGATATTTCTGCTCTTCGAGACTAGACTCCACCTTTTTGTTGTCGTCAGAAAGAGCGAGCAAGTTGTGTGCTGTGTTTGGGTCAAAGGTGAGGTCACAGGCATCTGATGGAAAGACCAAGACACGATCTGTTATCAGTCATCCTCAGCGCCATTCAAACTACATTTTGTGACAGCATGTCTTCATGTAACGATTATTATATTCATGTCTAGCCTCCTGTTATTTAACATACACAAAATACTTCACTGTTATTCACCTTAAGATTTTATCAATCATAAGGGAAGTTGACACCATTTACAAGACAAAAACCACTTCTTTTGTCATGGCGACACCTTGACAACTTGAAGACAGGCCAAACAGACAAGGTAATCTGAAAGAGCAAGGCAGGTAAGAGGCAAACAGCAGGTCTAAACATGGGCAACAGATGACAAGCAGGTTTTCAGAAGCAAGGACAGGGAACAGGACGGGGGGGACAGGCTACAGGCTGGAAAGCCTGGAACGCAATGGCAGTAAGACAACACTGACGAGACAACTTTGACAGTCTGAAAGTAGAAAAGTGGCCAGTATATGTACTCTAAGGGAATGGGGGACAGGTGTGTAGGCAGTAGCAGGATCAGGTGGCGAAGGGTGGGAAAGTCTGAGGGCTGATTGTAACTTGTATGATTGCATGTGACAAATAAATTGATTGACTGATTGATAATAGGGTCTACAAAGAATAGGAACTAGGAGAAAGACAAAAGAGACACAGGGCAGGTGTCACCATGACATCCTCTGTGGTTTGTCCGGCATGTTTCCAAATAACGCCTGAAGAGGAGGAAAGTACTTTAAGAAGTATACGTTTTTGCTTTGATGTGAAGAGATGCAGATATAATTACTTACACCAGAGTAAATTTCTTCTGTCCGTGACACAATCCAGAGAAGGCAGGCGAAGATATGAAAAGTCATCAGTGACCAGACTGCCCTCCTGATAATAGTACATGGTTGCTCCTTGGTATTTCTCATTTGATATGGCTGCTACAAGGAAACTGACATTCCTGCTGTCCTTCATGTCTTTGGCAAGCTCACAAAAAGTTTGGGCTTTTTGTTTCATTTTGATTATCACCCGCGGGGAGAAACACCACAAGTCGTCAGTAGATGGTGCGACATCGCGAGTGCACTCTGAATCAGGTGATTCCAAAGAGTCGGCCAACGCTCGGAGGTAGGGATCTCTGCGTCCCAGGGAGGTGAAAGCAAAGCACAGAGCATGCTTTGCATTTGGATTGAGAATCTCTCTATCCAACTCTGTCTGATTTGACACAATTTTTGCCTGCGTTTCCTCCATCATGCCCACACAGGTCTTTAAGGCATTGATTTCTCTCTCTGTGATATTTAGCCACATCTTCACTTTTTCATTGCTGAATAGTGACTTGGCCCTTTCTGCAGATATCTTCTCTAATGCTCTTTCGTCTTCTGTACCTCCACGAATCAGGGGAAGTTTCTCTGCAATTGTCTGCTGCACAGTAAGAATGTAATCCTGAAATATCTGTTGGAAATTGCGAACCCTATCATGAATCACTGGAAATTGTTTCACAATTTTGTTATTCATAGCATCATAGCATCTCATCCTCAGTTGATATAAGTCTTCTAAGGTACTGTGAATCTTTCTCACTCTACCAGCAGAGATCTCACGGACCAGCAGCTCAGCTTGAGAATGAAATTTCTTCAAGGGCACCAGCCAGACCTTCATTGGAACTGCATTTATTCCTTCTTCTCCAAGAAGTTCTGGAAGTTTATGGTAGGTTTTCACTGCATCTGCAAAGGTTGTAGGGAGGCTTTCAAGAAGGAAGTCTCCATGAAACTTGCAGGAGAGATTGCTGACCAGAGATTTTTCTTCTTCAGTCAGTTTGATAGAACCTGACCCCTCAATGCTAATAGTAGGAATCTTCCTTATCGCAACTTCCATTTTGCCCTCGATGTCCTCAAGGTTGCTGTCCTCTAACTTGCCACTGTCAAATACAAAGAAAGCATTTGCCCCATAAAGGATGCCTGTGACAACATGTGTCGCTAAGCCCTTGTCAGTAATGGCTGTTTGTTGCACCTTCACGGTTCCAGGAGGAGCTGTGAATTGTTTATAAATGGTGGTGGCTTGGTACTTGAGTGTAACTCTGCTCTGATTCTTGGATTTCTTTGTCTCATTCAGATACTTGGCAGATCCCCCAACTTCAACCAGTCCACCCAGGAAACTGACTCCCAGTGAAGCTCCAATATCCATCAAAGAAGACTTGGAGTCAGTCGTATCAGAGGCAGAGATTTGAAAATCACTGCTGCGTTGAGAATTAGTTGATGCATACTGTTGCAGAGTTTCATCACCAAACAATGAGAAACCTACAGAAAAGAAAAAAGCCATCTGGTAAAGCTGGAAAAGTTGTTACCGTGTGTTCAGAACAAAAACAGCAATCCTGTGATGCCTGTTTGAGTAATACATCTATGACGCCAAAATAAATCACAGTGGTTTATAAAACTATGAGACAGGATTTTGCAACTTTGGAAACAATTTTATCCTCAACGTTAATGACAAGGTAAGCAGTAGAATTCATTGTGTCCTGAATATATCCTGATATCAGTTAAGATATAAGATGTCAAGATACAATAAGAATAAAAAGATCAGATACAGCTAAAAATGGAAAAATGTATTTAATCTCTCCCTGAAGAAAACACTTTACACAACCGTTATATATATATCAGCTAATGCAAGTGAAACTTCAGTGCTCTGCCTGATTAACATCATGCTTCATTTATTTCATCCTAAAGTAGTCAACTTCAAAATGTACCTGGGATCAGTTTCTCTCGGCGAGCGTCATACAGCATCCCCAGGGCGAAAGGTCGACCCAGACCAGCCATTATCATGATATCTGAAGACATGACTGCAACCTGAAACCACACAGCCTTTAAAATGCGAACAAACCGTGTGCTGCAAGTTGATCACAGAGACAACACAATTGAAAAAAGCTGTGTGATACGCAGACTGCAGTTCAGTAAAAGCCCCAGTTACTATCTCTCACCTGGTGAAGGTGTGTAGATCCACTGAGTTGTGTTTGAGTCCTCTTGACTTCCAACTGGAGCTTCCAGTCTGATGCTGTGTGATGTTGTGAGATTACTTATATCCTGAGATATACAGAGTCCATCTCTGTGACTCCTCCCCCTGACACCCTGGAATATTTCTGTCTCATAGATCATGTCTGCGTGCAATTTTCAATAAGTGCATTTGCCTCACAGCTTTTTTTCATATTGCTAAATTTGCATCGCCTGACGGAGTCAAGTGTAAGAGACATTGCTGAACTTTGCATGCAAAGCTTTTACATGTCTGCTCTGGCCGGTAATGAGTTCCGTCATATTCACACATTTCAATAATTATCTTTTTCATTTTGCATCACGTTGTAGTCAGAAGCAGGTATAGAAGATATTGCTGGATTGTGCACGTACAAATATAAGAGATAATATAAAGTGATCTTTATTAAGTCTTATTTTGTTTACATGTTGTGTAATTACAACAAAACAATACTAGTTATTATCACTGACTTCCATTTACTTTATCTATTGAACTGCTGTTTGCCAATAATAATGACTGATTATGAGTTCAAATATCTCTCTCTCCCGAAGTCACAGGATCCTGTCTTTACGATTTGACAACGAGGATCGTCTAAATTCAGGCTGAATTAAGGCTGAATTCAGTCCTGCACATACATAAAAACACAAAACAACAATTAATATGAACACGAACGATGACTACTCTAACCTTCAACCAAACTGCAGCAGTGAGTCTCACCAAACCCTGCAGACAGCCAGGAATAGTATCCACAGAGACACTGAGTCTCACTGACTCTGATCCGTGGACAAATCTGTGGTCTCTTTGGCCTTAAGGCAGCAGTTCGGCATGAACGGGAGGTGCTGAGAGCAGCGAGTATGTACAGTAGCTGATAAGGTTGATAAAGTTGTTGAAACGTGTACTCTTTTTAACCCCGTAGATAAATGTATATATATTTTATATTGCAACTTGGGCGACAGTCAATCATTTAGGGACGTTTTTGACTGAAAATGAACAGATTCGAACATCCTTGAGAATTAAAGATGATCAGTGTCACACCATCATAAAACAAAAGTCTGCTTCCCCACACTAACTCCCCCTCAAACACACACACACACACACACACACACACACACACACACATCAGATTTAAAAACAATCTAGCATTTGTTTTTTCACACCTTATTAAAATCATTGAATTTTCTAACCAAGCAAGGAAATTGTGTACACGTTATGGCTTGAGATGAATTATCAATATTTGACAGATAAACTGACAGATCTTATTGAAGTATGTGATACGTAAACTTATTGGCTCTTGTGCTCAATGCCTTTCTTCCTCCCTGTCTCAAACGGACAGATACTGTATATAGACATCATGACGTCTTTTGATGTTAAACAATTAAGATGTTAATGTAACTTTTATATTCTTGCATTTCTGCAAAGCACTTTACTTAAACTTGACGATGAAACCTCTTGAAAATTATTTAGTTGTTATCTAAGGAATCAGCTGCAGTCATACCGACAGTTTGGTGAGAATAGACAGGGAGACGTTTGTCTGTGCGGTGTCTTCCAGAAACAAACAGTAACCTCCTTGTGTTGATGCTGATGTATGAAGGTATAGCGAGTATCTGGAAAAGTAAAGTTGAATGAAGGTCAACTTTTTGACAGTAGTGGGACATATGTCAGGGCACAAGGACTACTTTCATCAGATTGTGTCTATGAGTAACAGTATAAAGAAGGTAAAATAAAAATATAGGAAGTATTAAGGTGTTCAGATTGAACACACACACACATGATAGCGGTCAAATTCACACAATTAAACCGAAGTGAAAATGAGCTGTCTGTTGAAAATAACACACTAGCAATGTAAAGACAAAGGTTTTCTTTATAGGTTATTGAATAATAAATCAGTAATGGGGGTTGCATTTCATTAAAATGTATCAAATAATTGCCTGTTAGCTTAAATAACCGAGGGGTTATGAATATGGCTAAGCTCATTATTGGCCAGACATGCAAAATCTTTGCATGGTTAATTCAGCTGAAAAAACATATAACATAACTCAGACAATCAGGCAATGAAAAATTAACAAAATGGAAAACAGCTGTGAGAGAAACTGTGGGATTCTTGAAATTTGCACGCAAACGTGATCTGTTGAAGTCGACGGGTTCCAGGTGTGCAGGAGGCATGTTAGAGGGAGGGGTCAGCGGGTTATCTGACAGGATATAAGTAATCACACAACATCACAGACCATCAGACTGGAAGCTCCAGTTAGAAGTCAAGAAGACTCGTACACAGCTCAGCTCATCTGCACTACTTCATCAGGTGAGGATAAAGTACAATCGTTACTGACCAGGAAATGTTTCTGTTGCTTGTCTCCACTTTCTCTTTGACTAATGTTGTTGATTTTTCCCAACAGGTTGGAGTCATGTCTTCAGACATCTTGGTGGTAGCTGCCCTGGGTAGACCTTTCACCATAGGGGCGCTCTATGATGCTCGGCAAGATAAACTGATCCCAGGTAAACTCGAAGATCACTTTATGAAGCTGGTAAATTACTTAATTCAGTAACCAAAATACAGATTTGAATTTATAAGCACACAAATTACACTCCCTTTCAGAAAAAACACATGTATGACATATGATCACTTGTAAAGTATACATTAATAACTATACAAGGATTGACCAAAAAGTCCTGCAGGTCTAGAAACATGAGCAGTCAGATCCCCAGGTTAGTCAAACACATTTGGAAAAGAAAATGAAGGCGAACAGTAAAAGTATTTATTATTGATAAATACAATTATTATTTATTTAGTTTGCCTGTGAAATCAAGGATAATTACAAACAGTTTGGTTGTTAATTCCAAGTCAAGAGGTTTAGATAATCTGACTGATTGTGTTTCTTGCTGCGTCTGATTTTATTGTTTGTAATGTCACTGCGTTATGTTACTGAGTGTAATGCTACCATATGGAAAACAAAACCCCAAGTTGGAATCCTTCAGGAGGAGTTTGCGTGCCATCACACCCACTGAGTGCACTGAAACGTTGCCTTGCCTGCTTCAACAGATGGATGATGTTTGATTGGTTTGTTCTTTTACTTGTTTTAGGTTTCACATTGTGGGATGATGACGTTCTGAAAGAGAACACAGTTGATTGTCCTCAGCCCAGCAGTGTTTTTGAAATCATTGCATCTGATTCCATTGACGACAAGTCCTCTCTGCTGGATGTTGAAGCTTCTCTGAAAGCCAGTTTCCTGGGTGGACTGATTGAAGTTGGAGGATCTGCCAAGTATCTGAATGATACGAAGAAATTCAAGAGTCAGAGCAGGGTGACTCTTCAGTACAAAGCCACCACCAACTTCAAACAGTTGATGACTAATCTTGGAAACGAGCACGTCGAATTTTCTGAATTATTTGACAACATCAAGGCAACACATGTAGTGATAGGGATCCTTTATGGGGCGAATGCTTTCTTTGTCTTTGACAGTGACAAAGTAGATTCTAGCAATGTACAGGAAATCCAGGGCAACATGGAGGCTATGATACAGAAGATTCCCTCGGTTGAAATAGCGGGGCAAGCTTCTGTCCAGCTAACCAGTGAAGAAAATGCCATAATCGACAACTTCTCTTGCAGATTCATTGGGGACATTTTGCTTACAAGTAACCCTACAACTTTTCAGGATGCAGTTCAAACTTACCAGCAACTTCCAAAAATGATGGGAAAAGAGAATACTGTTCCAATGACAGTGTGGCTCGTGCCGCTGACAAATTTTTATCCTGAAGCACCTCAGCTGGTTGCTGATAGCAGCACTCCGATAATTAGGAAGGCTCGAAGCATTCTGGAAGACATAAGGCTACTGGAGATGAGATGCAACGACGCTCTGGATGACAAAATAGTGAAAATGTTTCCACAGCTTAAATTGAAGCTTAGTAATTTCAAAACCACGTTTGGCAGTTACATGTTAGACCTCCGACAGACCATTGCCAAGCAACTAGAGCTCTACCGGAGTGGAGAGGAAGATGAGAGTTCATTGCTGAAAGTGTTTGAGCAAAACGTCAGATCACCATTCAACATCGACAACCTAAACTTGTGGATGGAATGTGAAGAAAGAGAGATCAATGTCATTAGGTCCTGCATGGATATTATAGAGGGAGCAAAGCCCAAAATAGTTTCAAGTGAGAGTGAGATGTTCATGGCGCTTCTTGACTCAAAAGTACAGCATGCTTTGTGCTTTGTGTTCACCTATGTGATAGAACAAGACCCCTACCTGAAGGCGTTAACTGAATACTCGACAACTAAAAGGATTTTAACGCTCAGGCCACCGGCAAAAAGCTACTGGTATGCCTCAGACGAAATAGGAGAGCTTATGAGAGAAAAGGCCCACATTTTCTGCAACCTTGCCAAAGAGATGGACAACCGCACTGTCAGCTTCATTGTAGCAGCTGTAAAAGATGGAAAACAAAAAGGAGCAGGAATCCACTATTACAGGGAGGGCATCCAGATCACCGATGTGTTTACACGTCCTAACATACCTCGTGTGGAGAGCATACAAGACAGGAGAGAGTTACTCTGGTGTAGGTATTTAGTGCTCGTGTTCTCTTCACGCTGTAATTGTGTTCTGCTTTTTCGATGTTTTTTGGCACTTAACTACCTCCAAACACTTGGGGCTAGAAACTTTTTTGATGTGGGTCTTATTCCTTTTAATAAAACCTTTAATTGCATCTTTTATCTCATTTATACTTTTTATTTAATTGAACCCTAATGCTTTTAAAGGGTTCTTCTTGCTTTAGAGTGCTCAGTCGAACAGCCCTGCAATAAATTCTACCTTTATAAAGGTATTAATGTTTAGTTTTGCTGAAACTTTTTAGTGAGGCGTTGATTCAACTTTAGGGTTATATTGGAGGCTGTAGTTATATTGCAGTCCTATTTACCTATATTGCATTATAGGTGTTTCTTAGACATCAACTGACGCCTCAACTCCTTTCAGACGCTGTAACTGCTCTCTGGCACTTATATTTCAACTGATACTTCAACTCCTTTCAGTGTCTACACTTCAACTTGCATTTTAAATATCTAAAAAGCATTTAAAATGTATGAAAGACAGTACTCTGCTTTCAACACTGACACTACCATCTCTCAGTTTTTACCCCTGAACTGACACTAACTTTTCTGCACTTACACTTCCTTTCAGACACTTTAACTGCTTTCGGCACTGACTCTTCAACTCCTCTTGGCACATTCACTTCACCTGACAATTAGGCTTCACTTAAACCCATTCTTCATATTCATGCAACGCTTAAACTGAAATGTCAAATCCTCATAACTCTTCCGCTTTAACTGCCGCTTTCATTTCTTTCAGTGCTTGTGTTACATCTGACACTTCGACTTCCTTTAGTGCTTAATCTTAATTTTAGTTTCATGTAAATAGTCATCTTCCAACAAGAGCCACAGTGCTTTAAATATATATATATATTTATGTATATATATATATATAGACATGCCTTTGTGAATTGCAGTATGGGTGGTGATGAGGATAACTGGTAACAGATTATGTGTTGGTCTCTCCATCAGATGACTGTGAACTCACCCTGGATCCAAACACACTACATCCAGCCCTGACTCTTTCTGAGGACAACAAAAGTGCAGAGTCTGGAAAACCTAAGTTGTCCCCCGAACACGCAGAGAGATTCGAGTCGTATCAGCAGGTGATGTGCAAAAAGGCGCTGAGTGGGCGCCATTATTGGGAGCTAGAGTGGTCTGGTTTGGTTCGGGCTGGTGTCTCATATAGAGGAATCATGAGGAAAACATGGGCAGTAGAGGGCTCACTTGGACACAGTGACAAGTCCTGGGTTTTTGATCATTATCCAAAATCTGGATATCATTACATTTACAAGGGTAACACCGTAGCTGTCAGTGTGCCCACTCCTGGCTTTAAAAAACTAGGAATCTATCTGGACTGGCCTGCCGGCACTTTGTCCTTCTACATGGTCTACTCTACTTACAGAGTGAAGCACCTCCACACCGTCCACAACCAATTCAATGAGGCCGTTTACGCAGCCTTCTTGATCGGGTTTCCAAAACCGCATCACAACGGTCAGATCAAATTGCTCTAAAATGAAGTCAGATATGGATTCTGTGTTTTACAGGAAGTATGTTAGGAATGGTGGTGATAGGAGTTGTAGCACATTTCTGACACTTGATTATACACTTCCATCTCACTTAGTAACTTGGCATCTTGTTGCTTTATTGCATGACAAGTACATAATTAATAATATAAATCATTTACAATAAATCGTTAATCGATAGCTTGAAAGCGTGGTAGTGGTAGGTCTTCCCTCCACAATGCAGGGTGTGGTGATCTATAGCAGATAGGCGTGTTGAATGAATATTTTGCCTGCTCTTCCTCATCATTTTCTAGTGTAGAATGTGTGAAATGTGTGAAATATGATGGATACAGTCACAAAGCTTAAAATCCTGATGGCAGAGAAATATTATAACTTAGTGTGGAAACAGCGTCACATATTATACAGACAAATAACCGAATTAAGTAGTAGCATGATAAAGGAATATTTCAGTATTTGGGGGAAATACGCTTATTTGCTTTCTAGATGTGAAGAATTATTATTGTAATTATTTCAGGCAGTGTGCAGCAAGTCACAGAAAATGTCACCGTCGTTTACGAATGTATTCTCACCATCAAACAGTGTGATGATGTTTAACAATCTGCTGTAGATTCATAGCTGGAAAGCTTTGCGTGGTAGCGGGAGGACGAACAGCTTGACGGTTCTTCACATATCAGAAAATAAACCTTTCGTCGCCCCAGTGCCTCTTGTTTATTTAGGAATTGCTCTTATTACTTTGTAGTTTGTAGTTAAAGTAATTGTGGGTTTAAATGTATTTTTGGGAAGCTGGAAATTAGTTCTACTTTTTCAAAGAGGTGAGCTTTTGTCTTTTTCTTCTTAAATAAGTATCATGTACCACTCAGGTTCAGTCCTCTACCCTAAGCCATTACGTACGGTCATCTGCATGTTCTGGAGAGAGACTCGCTGTTCGGAGTATTTTGTTGGATGTTGAAGGTGTTCATTCACATCACTGTCAGAGTTCTTTCATCAGCTTGTTAACACATTGATGTCACTGTCTAAATCTGTTTCAGCATGTACTGTAAAATCTGTTTGACATGTTTGCTCTCGCGTTGAGTTAAAAAACAATAAATTGGAGACCTGAGTTGAACACTGCGTGCTGCTTTCTTCTTCCCACTGACTGGTTTAGTCTTTGTTGTAGGATAATAAAGGAGGTGTTGGACCATTCTATGATCCCTCGGGGAGAATGTTGTTCTTTGAAAAACAGCTGTATATCCGAGACCTCGCTCCAGTGTTTTCCCCCTGGGGGAGGGTCTCATGAGTCACATTAAGTTTGATTAGTCATTTAATAAATGATGAAGAAACCTTTCAGTACGCTGGACATTCATAGTCATTCTAAAACATATAGGGCTTTATATTTACCGAGAACAGTTTATAACTGGTACGGCAAAAGAGCCAAGAAAAAACTTTAACTAGCTAAAAGCTGAGCTGACTCAGAAAAAGATTAACACACATAACTTTGGGAAACTGTAAGATTTTATTCTGTGATCCGTAGCACCACACTGACTAATTCCTGCATGCAGTTCTGGTGCTGTGAGGATGTTTCCCAATCTTAAAATCAATAAATGCATAAAAGATGTGTCTTAAAACATTAAATAACAACTTTGTTAATTAATTTTGGAAGGTTTTGCACATTTAATAATCTAATCTAATATGCCTCTGGCACAGATTGGAAACTCATTTACAGTCATACTGTACATTTTGCTAGAGAAAATATGAATATATGTTTAATTTGAATTTGATCATCATTCTGAACATAACATCATTACAAAACCTAGGTTTGAAAATATTAAAATACTTTGTGTACTTTTTTTCATTTTGCATGTCCTAGTGAAATCATTCAGTTTTCTTACCAAGCTTAGATAGAAGGTATTTCAGAGGTTTGCATAGAGCGCTCTGTAACGCTCTGTATGTTCATGTTCATGTTCCTGACTGATAACAATAATACGTTTGTAAATATGGATGAAGTTATTGTGTTTCTTCGGTGTGGGTCGTAGCTGTTGTAGCTGCTCAGTCCTTACTAACTTAATCACATCTTGTTGTGTATATCCTGACTTGTTTGGACTTTGATATATTTAAACCCTTTAATTATAATAATATCTTTTAAATACTCAAGATATGGATTAACTTTAATTTTCCCTCATTTCTGCTAAGCCATTTCTAGGAGCATTGTGATACTGATAGAAGCAAAACTGAGTTTTGCACATTTTGACACTCAAATATTCCAAATATACATTTTCATTTAACTTGGTAATTTAGCATCTCACTGCTTTATTTCATGACGAGTACGTACATAAATAATATACTATAAATCGGTAATCAATAGCTTGAAAGCCTTTTAGTGAAAGTGGTAGGTCTCCATACAAGAAGAGCTTGGTTTTTCTTTGTTGTAACTAACTCTGTCTTTGCCTTTGAGTCCGAAAATGTTTTATAAACCAACAGTGTGTTCGTCCGCCTCTCACTACTTTCTGACTTCCTGTGTGTGGCTCTCAGCTCCAAGCCCATTGGTTCCTACTGAAGATGTGAATCACAAATATATATATATATTTTAAAGGTGAGGGACTTATGGACTGTTTTCTGCAGCTAATTAATCCACATTTTTTGCTCTAGGGAGTGTTTGGGGCAGCAGGACAGTGTGAGTCAAAATAAACTGCAGTGTGTGTGTTCATGGCACAGAGGAAGCAGATATATCAGGCTTTGACACACACAATACTTGTTGGTTTATGTGTATCCATGGGGGTTGTTGACAGCAAGAAAAATATAGAATATTTTTCCTCTTGGCTGTCGGAGTTCTTGAACGCTAGTGTTTTACAAATCCCATGTCTTACAATAAGCAGCTATTTTGTTTATATTCGGACCAAGTTTGTGTCCCCAAAGATCTGAGTTGCCTGAATAGTTGAATAAAAACACAGAAGGAGGGTTCAACGTACTGACAGATGAGCTCTAACTGTTGCATTCAGTTGAAGGACAGCTTGATGGGAAAAAGTAAAAATCTATTTTTTGTATTTAATGACTGACCTCACCAGCAGGTCCTTGCATTTCCAAAATGACTTCATTTTCATTGTGAAAATCCATCTATTTCAGTGTTTTCTCAACTTCTGAGACAGCAGCTGAAAAGGTCGCAGCAACAGCTTCCTGCTATTCGATTGGGTATCCAGTCTTTCTTTGAGGACTTTAAGTGTGTAGAATAAGTGTTGTTTGTGTTGGTGAATGAACACCAAAACTGAGATAATGTTGATGGCAGTGACATATGTTGAGGAGAAGACCCCCAACATTTCAACCACATTTGGTCTTTTTCACAGTAAGTTTAACAGTAGAGCCTTAAATGCACATATACATGTACCACCTGGTGGCAATCTGCAGCGACAACAAGTTAACAGTACGCCATAAATAAAGATTCAACATTAGGAAAATGTTTCATCTCCTATTTTTCACCCTGCTGTTCTCCTTTGTGTTGTATCCGCTGGTGCTGAGAAATCTTCTGCTCCACCTTTTGTGTTTCTGACGAGGTCATTGCTGCTGGGCTCGTGTTCCCTGGCACCGTTTGCAAGTGTCGCAAGTGCTTCCTTTCTGTATTGCACACAAGTTGTAGCGAGGTGGTTGTGGTGGATGGTGACAGAAGAAAGCAGCACTTTTACACGAGAGACCGTGTTGCATTAAGTGTCAGCTCCTATGAAGTGCCCCAATGTAGTTCCAGGAAGTCATCCCGAAAGGAAAAGTCAGGTTCCTGCAGCGGAAAAGGACTTTAGGTTGAAAAGGTCTCCGCTCCTGAAGTGGGACTGTTCAGCTGCAGGACGGCTCTGAACATTACTGACCCCACCATGTGTACAGCATCATTCAGACTGTAAACAAGCACCGCCACTATCACCATGAGGAACGGGAAGAAGTGAATTATTTAAATGTTATTCCCTGCTTCCAAACTGCTTTCAAAAGGAGTGAGGCTTTGGTCCTCAAACATTATGTTTTTCTGAGGGAAAAGAGCTCCTTCAAAGCCAACGGAAAACGTTCCTGACTGACAGGTAACAGCAGAACACACTGGCCTCTGATTCTTAACCTAAACCAAAAATAGATGAGTACAGTGCGTCATCAAAAATATCCCGACGTGAGAGCAGAATTATTTATTTTAGATTTTACCTGAAAAAATACATGAAAAAGCTTCTCACTTACAGTGACAAGAGTATTTATAGTTACTCTGCAGCCCTGCACACACACACACACACACACACACACTCGTGACGTGGTTTCCTGCTCTGAAGTCTTACTGCAGTCGGCCTCAGACGGCTGATGGATGCGATCTGATCTGTCTCCTGCTCCCTGCGGCTCGGCCTCATCTGCGCAACATTATTGCTTTGTTTGGAAAGTTGATTACTGCTCCTCCGCTGGTGGTTGAACAAACAATGTGGTGCAGTCGGCAGCCAAACGCTCCTCTGAGTCTCTTCTGAAATGAACACATACATGTTTGCGAACTTCATTCAATGAATCATTTCCAAAAGTCTTGGCGTCGCCTCGTCCACTTCACGTCACTTTGAGGGAACTAGGGACTAAAAACACTGTATCTTTGGAAGATAGCCTCAGATAAACTTTGGAAAACATCTTTACAGAATGAGGACTGTGGATTTTGGCCATTTAGGTTCATTTATTTGTCATTCTACAACACAGGGCTGTACAACGAAATGCAAGCTGTAGTCCCTTTATGCTACACACAAAAAAAACGAAACAAAACTAAAAACGATTAATGGTGCATTGCACAGCCCGAGGAAAGGAGCTGATCAGTGCCCATGCCAGTGTGTGATGTTCCCACTCAGTATGCTTCCTATTGCTCCTTCTTTGGAAGCACAAAGTGAAGGGGTCTCTTGATGGCCAGTATGAACAGGAGGAGTGACTGCAGCAAGGTTCATGTGGGCACTTGAATATTGTTTTAAGGCAGACGTGAACAACGGTGAACCTGTCTGTCGTGGACCAAGCAGTCAAGCCACAAGGAAACACAGGTTTAACGTTCAAAAAAAGGTTTATTCCCCCCAAAACAACACTCAACAAACAAATACCTGAAGGAGACTGAGTGAACAGAATTATAAGGCTGAAAACCAAGACGTTAACCCAACTAACAGACCTAGAACACCTGAGGGGAACATGTATTCTGGTGGATCAAACCAATAAACACACACAAGGGAGGACAACATAAACTACAACTAAACCTAACCCCCCCCCCTCCATTCTGTCAGAGCACTTGGTATGGTCCTAGGCTTGGGCCTCTGCATAAAGTCAGGCTCCGCCCTCAGCCCCATCTTTTGTCAGACCAGGAAGGAGAACTCAGCAGCCAGGTAACTCGAAGGCAAAGAGAAATGAATGAATAGAACTTAATTAAACCAACTAGAAATACAACAAATGATGTAAAATCTATGAAAACATCGTCAAATGTGTCAGTCGACAAATCGTAAACTAAACAAACTGGTTGTGTTGTGAAACTGAACATGTGTGAAACCTTAATCCTCCAGTGGTGTGGCACAAAATAAGCTCAAACACTCTGTGTGGTTGAAGGAGTGCTTGTTGCTGACTCTCCACTTCTTTCTGTGGCCATTCAGAACAGGAATAATCGCTTCTGTCTTTAGACGTGGTTGAATCAGAATCACAAATCTCCCGTGCGTCTGGTTGCCTCCAAACTTTTGTCTGTTTTCTTGACAGTTTTTCAGTCCTTGTGAGGTCATGTGCTGCTCATAATCCGGGTCCATTAGATCATTCACACACATGTACGCACCAGTTTGCTGCTGTAACTGATATTCAGACACTTGTTTTAGCTGTACGGTCCCACACAACCCTCAAACAATTTGCACCCCCCTCCCCATATCACACAATACACACACATACTGTCAGTTATAGTCAATATGTGAGTTGTGCAGGGAAGCAATGAAAGTGTGTAATGATGCTACCTGACAGCCCATTAAACCGGAGAGAGATGAGGATGCAATTAGATTGTCATCCACGCTGGAGTTACAGCCGACAAAACAGATGGAAGGAGCGAAAGGAGAGGAAGTTTATTTTTGGAGGGAGAGGAGTCTCTTCAGGGTGAGCGGATGATTTCCGTGCAGACATTTGACACGATATCAAGTGATGGAGACGCGATGATTATTGTGTGTGATCAGCTGTGTCGTCGCGCGTCTGTTGCCTCCGGTTTGATTCAGCTGCTGAGTTAAAAAGGACGAGCCGAAGATAAAGTTTCCATCGGGGAGAAATAAAGTCGCTCCTTCTCTTCCGTCGCTTCATCTTATAAAATAATGAAGGCTTTCATGACAACAGCGAGACTTCACTTTGAATGGAGCTCCAGATTTACTGCAGGCGGTTTCTGTCCACGCAGCGACACAGATCAGATGTTTCGACTCTCGGTGGCAGCGAGAACAAGGAGCAACGGTCTCCATGCAGACACAGCAAATATGATGAGTTTTATGAATCATGCAAACAGATTATAACTGTTATCAGTGGGCCTCAGCTCGGGTTCATCCTCCTCCCTCGTGCTATTGGCTGGTGACTGTGGACCTGCAGCCAATCACAGGCTCAGGAGCTGAACTTACACCCACAGTCAGGACTTTGTTTGTTGTTGTCAGATTAAGGTTGTGTGATTTTGCTGTTGGATTTCAGTTAATTCATTAATTGTTTAATTAACAGCTACCTTTAACTGGTTGCCATGAAGGCCCGTAAGGGAGAGCTGCTGCTGTGGTTGCATTCACTTTCTCCTTGTTTGTTTGTGTCCATATGGAGTTACGGTTAAGAGTTCAACTTCTCTTGTTTGGGTAGCTCATTTAGTGTTGGGATTTTATTTTTAGGTGGTTTGTGATTTAACTTTACAAACTGACTCCTCATATTCATCATCTAGTTTTATGTTACAGGAGCTGTTAACAAATGAACTCAGCAGAAACAAATGTATAATCTATAACCTTAACATGAAGTAAAGATAAAGAGAGAGCAAACTTTTATATTTATATATAAACATTTTGTATAAATGTGGTGCTGAACATAAGTGAAATAAATATCTTTCTGTACAAAACGTCCCGTCAGGACTCCACTGTTACCAAAACCAACATCTTCACCTGCTTCTTTCCGTTCACATCGTTTCCCCTTCAGAATAAAAGCCTCGCAGTAGCAGCTTGTTGCCAGTAGGAGGTGTGATGTTCCACCAATGGACAACAGTGACTGCTGTAACAGACGTGTACCATTCAGCCTCTGAGAGTATTGGAAAATAATTACATTGCACATGACACTGACATTATCACATATGATAGATCTAATATTATAAATGTAGTGTAATATAATGTGATATGCATTAGATGTATACAATTAAATTATACAATTACTAGTGTATATATTAAATCATTACAAACACCTACAATTTTGGATATAGTGAATTAATAACTACAATGTAAAAACATCACTAATGACAAAGATTAGGATTATATGAAAGTCCTGAGAATGATGGTGATTATAATGATTATGGTGATGATGATGATGATGGTGATGGTATTAAGGAATTACTGAAGAGTATTGACTGTTCAGAATGATGATGAGACTCCTGACAGGGTCATATTGGTGATGATGTTGATGATGGAAGCAGTATTCAGTGTGGAGCATATTAATCGTACTGTGAAGTATTGATGATGATTGGAAAGTGATAACAGAGATTCTGATTGGTTTTAGTTCGAGGAGATATTGACCCTTGAATTGGGTTTGAACAGTAAATCATTGAATACAAAGAATGTGTGAGTGACGGTGAAGTGCAGGTGTTTACACAGACCAGGTCTCCATGGAAACCATCTACGTGCAACATCCTGCTGTCCAGGCAACCTGATCTGAACGCGCCCAGAAGAGTTAATTCACAAGTTCATTGATCATTTTAGAGCCTCATCAGCTCATAAACACGTGTTCAGGTACAAAGTTAAAGAGAAATCACACACAGTTCTGACTCACCCACTTTGTCCAAAACCGGTTTATTCGACATTTTGGCCTCCAAATAACATTCATTGTTCATTCAAGGGAAGCTGTGGAGTCCCTCAGGCCATGTTACTGATAGGCTGTCTGAGAAGTCAAAAATAAAACTAATTACATGAACACTAAATAAATTATAGTTAAATCATTAATTTGTATCACAAGAAAGACCAGAAACAAACATTTTAAATGTATTAGTTTGTATAGAGATTCCTTCTTGTCCTTGAAGGCTTGAACTATTTCCTTATCTGTGATGAAATGTTCTTAACTGAAGGTTCAGCTGTTTCTCCAGACATCCTCACTGTGTCTTACTGCCCCCTTCAGCAAATGTCTTTTTAAATTTCTAACTTTTCTTCATTTTCAAGAGCCTGTTGTTACTTATTGCATTGTAATATCTGAATTTATCGATCATTGAAACTGATGAAAATCTACTTGGCTCACTCTTGTAGAGAGTATTTACACATTACTTTGCCTCTTCAGATACTTATACAGTTACATGTGTCACCTCTGAGACTCCACAGCGGAGTGCTGAAGCCCCTAAATGACTGATGAGTCCAGAGTCCGGTCCTGCAGAGGTTCTGTGAAGGTTAATCTCAAGACTTTCGCCGAACTAGACTTGGCCAAACAATTAAAAGACATTTCTGAGTCACATTCATTCGCAAGAAATATCCTTTAATTGTAAAGTCAAGTGTAGTAATCTTCAACTTCCATCTTCTTCCCGCTGAAACACTCCTGGTAGTTCCCACAGGTCGCCCCTCTCCTCGCGCACACATGGATCTGTGTGACCTCATCGGTCACGGGCTTCAGGCGGCAGAAGACAAACATACCCCAGACTTCATTAGACCTCATTAGACTGTCGGACCTGCAGCGGAGGCAGCTTACCGCAGTGTGAGAACCCTGCAGGCAGCAGCTCGGTGCGTCGGGAGAATCTCCCGCGGCTGCATCCTGCCGTGAACACATCTCCCCCCTCTCATCTTATCCTGCAGCGGGACACCGGCGTGTCCGAGGCTCCCCGAGTCCCCTTTCACGTGGAGCCGAGGAGTCCACGTCCCCTTTTACTCTTATCTACTCTTTTCCAAACCCCCCCCCCCCCCCCCGCTATCACGACCCGCTGTTCCTCCTCACCGCGTTAGATTCCTGACGCTTCGCTCCCTCTCCGTTTCTGGAAAATCCTCCATGCAGCGCTGGGAGGATTTTACGCACGCCGTGATGCCAAATCCTCCACCCGCCTTGCTTGAACGCAACATTACAACTGAACATGTTACGCAGGTGGGAGGTTTACTCATTCCGAGCTGAGAGAGATCACCGGTAAAGTAGAACCTGCTCGGATACTCGGTGTCTCCTGTCCGGGCGCCGCGCGTCATCCACAACCTCTCCAAGCAGCCAGGGGGGGGATACCGCTTCACACCGATGTCACACTCGGTCCGACATTCATTCAGGTTTCTGCAACTCTACACATGCACAATCAGCTCTTGTGGAGATTAAGTTGGTCAAGTTATCTAATATAGAACCGCCACATCTTCCTTTTCGTCTTCCCATCGTGAGAAAAGGGAAGAAAAACGGGACGAAACCAATATTGCCTTGAATTTACGCACGGACACCGAGGCACGAGCAGAATGATGCGATGTCTCTGCAACACGCGGAGTAAATCCAACGCACGCACCAGCTTCATCACCACGCGGCGATGCAGCGGTGACGGCTCCTCGTGTCGGCGCGGAAATAACGAACTTCAGTCGGAGGGGAGAGCGCGTTCAATGCCTGAAATGTGAAGTTCATTACCGGCACCGACGACTTGCCCAACTCTCCAGTGTCCGAGTCATCCCGCAAAACCTACCAAGCCAGCGAGTGTCCGTCCGGGGCGTGACTACCTCTGCGTCTCGCACCCTCTCACCCGTCTCCTCCGCGGTGCGCACGGGCTCCTATCCATCCCTCCATCTCTCTCCATCTCCATCCCTCGCCTCTCTTTTCTCCGGTCGGGCTTCCAGCGCCGTAGATAGAGGCTCTGCAGTCACGTGGGTCGGGGGAGAAGAGAGAGCAGGAGAGAGGGAGAGAGGGAGAGAGGGAGAGAGGGACAGAGAGAGAGAGAGAGCGCGTCCCTCCTCCTCCTCCTCCTCCGCAGTTTGCAGTGTGTTATGTCTCAGACTCGGAGGTAGAGAGTCAGAGCTGCTCGTCTGGCGGATCTCAACCTCTGAAACAAACCCCCGGTGTCTTCTCTCATCCGTCCCCGCTTCCCTCCTCACTTACCGGGCTCTGTTTCTCTCCGGAGCCCTGGAAGCTTTTCTTTCTTTCTTTTTATACCCTTCTTCTTCCTCTCGACTCCTGCCAACAGTTTGGTCTTTGGGATCTGTTTTTTTTATTACTGTTCGGTGGTGATTTCAACACTGTTCCTCGCTGCTGCTGCTGCTGCTGCTGCCGCCGCCGCTTTTACGCACCGACGCTTATTTTGGATTTGCTCATCACTGGAGAAAAACCACAAAAATCAGCGAGGTGGATCAGTGGATGCGCCTTTTTGGCTCAAACTGGAGATGGAAATGCTGACATTGTTATTTCATTCCCTGTGGATATTGCAATGCAACACAGTGAGCGCCGACTCCATCATTCACATTGGTAAGACACCAACCGGGGCTTCTGTTTTTGGGCTTTGCTGTGCGGGGCTTTGGCTGAAGGGGGACAGGCTGGTGGATGGATGCCGGCTTAAAACACACAATGTGAGCAGAACAGCAGGTTATGATGGGTTTGTGAAATATGGACAGATTAGTGGTGTTCAAGTTGAGTTATGGCTGGATTTGAATATTAGTGTCCCTGCATGCACTGATTTTCAAACATCCTCTCCTCTCTGGCAAAAAAAAAAAGGACCTGCCCGCACACCTGATTATCATTCCGATCCGAGCCGGAAAAATGTGTCGGAAAGAAGGAGGCTGTTGCATCCAGGCTCAGACGCACGCAGCGCAGCCCAGTGAAAGTGCCCGCAAAGTGTTGCGCCGCGCCATCCCTCCATCCATCCCTCCATCCATCCTTCCCTCCATCCATCCCTCCATCCATCCTTCCCCCCTTCCCAGGCAGGAGAGCTCATGTCGATGCATATTCACATTCATATGCAGAAAACCTGAGGCTGGCAGGAGAGACTGGCCCGACGTGGGTGTTTGGAGGGTTTCGCTTTATCCATCCATCCTCCCTCCTCCTCCTCCTCGTCCTCCCTCCTCCCCCCTCCCCCCTCTCTCCCTCGCCTCCCCTCATCTATAAGCCTGAACTTTGAATTGGACGTGAGTGAAATGTTAATCAACTCTGCCAGGGGAAGAGATGACAAAGGGGACAAACGCCGACTGTTTGGGCTCTGAAACAACGTCGGCAACCAAAAGCCAGTTGGCGAGCTGACGAGGCGAGCAGCACTTTCTGCTCACGTCTTCTTCTTCATCATTTCATTTCCTGTGATTTTAGTCAAGTCGCTTTTTAGTAAAATCCTGAGGTGATGGAGAATACAGCGGAGTCGGGAAGGATCGGGGGGGCGGGGGTGGGGGGTTGAGAGTAGAGCAGGCTCAATGAGACACCACGGCACGGACTGATCACACACTCACAGCCGCACGCACTTTTCATATAAACTCCCCAATTTGCACTAATTCCACTTAGAGGCTCCACTTCGCCCTGAGATGATTGGATGCGGCAGGCGGCCGCCTTCAGCTCGGAGGACAGCCACCCAGTTTGCAAAAGGAGGAAGTAAAACAATAATTATCCAAGGGTTTGACATTTCAGATCGTCAAAACCGGCCAGTGGCAGCACTGCGGTGGCCTGCGTGGTTTCACCAGGAGATGGGAAGAGAGAGGAGGGGGAGGAGGAAGCGATAGGGTGGAGGAGGGGGGAGTCAGAGCCATTCAGCTAATAAGAATACACTTCCTACTTCCAGGGATTTTTCAAAAGACACAGTGACAGATTGCTTTTAAATGCAGCTTCTCCATCATGGAAAGATGTCAGGTGATGTTTGATCAGCATCATTTATGGGCTCCTACACTTAAAGATGACAAACTAGCAAACGAGCATCACACCAGGTGACTCTTAACTTCAGGACCAACCGAGAATGTGCTGAATATTCATGCCAGTGAGTAATATGGGAGAGTGGAAGTCTGTCCTTTATGCTGGCTGTCGAATCATAGAATTCTATTTATTTGTTCGCATACAGAAGACATTCACTGGAAATATAATCTGCTGTTCACTGAGGCAAGATATCAAGTATATTTTGGCCACTTCAGAATACATTTGTAGAATCGTAGAGGATGAATGGACAGACAGATGGAGGGATACTTCACTGTCCCTCAGGAGAAAATGTGGAAACAGAGAACAGTGATACAGGATTACTGAGAACACAGAACAGTAAATACAACGATTAAGGGAGGTGATGCCAAACAGTGAGACGTGAAACCACGCTGGTAGATAGGTTGATGTACTGGGACACAAATGGAAAAAAAGATCTGAGCTGATATTCACAGATTGTACAGATTCATTGATTGGTTTCAGGGGCTGTGTGGGACTTGAGGAGTTTAACCTGCTTCATGTTGAATTGAAATCCGGCTGAAATAATTGTTTCATGTGACCAGGTTCAGCCTGGTGCGTAAATCTTAACGCGAGGAGGAGCGTGTGGCCGATCAGGTGAAGCACAAACATGGAAATGAGCCTTGCACCATGTGAGTGTGAACGTAGCCCGCAAACATCTGGCTCTCGTCGCATGTGTGCGCTGGTCGGGCAGTGGATCCCTGCAGGTTCTCGCAGTACAAATCACAGTTTGTAGCTTGGAGACGTGGACTCACTCCAGTGATGCAGCAGCAGGAAACCTCACAGTCAGCTGCAGGATGCTGAAGTCTGCATGTATTTGTACGCTTCAAACAGGATTTTCAGCTCTTCTGTGTTTTGGTTTTCTCCAGGATGGACCCCGCTCCATGGTCTCTGCTAAATTACAGGCTGTCTATTTCTTTTATACTGCAATCACTTTGTGTATAACCTTTCTGGCGTAGTAATCCACAGTACAAAGCGTTCCTTGTGGCTCAACGCTCACATGGTTTTGTAGAGAACCTTCAAGCTTCAAACCTGCAATGAGTCATTGTGCTGTTTTACCTGCATACTAGACCAGATGATCATCTTGTTCCTACTGAGAACCAATATCTTTTATAGAGTGTATATAAAGAACCAGCTGTTTATGATGAAGAGTTTCTGGTTGGAAATAGTCCACTTGTGACCCAACATCCAACACGGGTTGTGGCCTCAGTGTGGACATGACTTCTGAGCAGATAAAGATTCAGATCGTTTCATTTTATGGATCTTTAGAGGAATGTAGAGGTAACGAAACGAGAAAAACAAGCGACAGCCAGAAAAAGTAAATTATTTTATTATAACAGAAGTTTATTTTCTTTTGTAACTTTTAGCGAAGTACCACATTGGTTCTTGATGCTAATTCACTATTTTTCAGTTCAGCTAAAGTCAGTTGTCGTAGTCGGAGCCACAGTGTGGACGTGACTTGTGAGCAAAGAGTCATTTTTCATATAAAGGAATTTCAAGCCTGAAGTATCCAGTTTACAAGAAACAAGCAATGATCTGAAATTATTCTTATTCCTTAAATGATCTTGTGACCTCTTAGATTAATCTTGGACCCCCTTGAGGGGTCTTAACTGTCTGAAACCTGCATGATTATGTTTTTAGTGGCACCACATGGGCTCCCAAAGCTAACTTACAATGTTTTCAGTTTACTAAACTAAAGCCTACTATTGGCTTCATTGGGTGAAAATGGTCTTGATAACTAGATAGTTTTCATAATGACAAACTTTATTTAAACACCAGTTTTCACACTGAAACAAAACATTCTTACCAACCCCAAAGAAAACACTGAGAGAAACGTGTAGCTTCATGAACATATAGTGAAAATCAATATAATTGTGATTTAAACAAGAGTCTAAGGCTTGAACTGCCACCCTCCCCCTCCCCCCGTCCTCGTAGCTGATCTGTGGTTGGCTTGCTGCATTCAGAGCCTCCGTTGTTCCCCTGAACCAACTGACAGTCTGGCTCTGACTGACTTGGCAGCACAACGCAACGCCCAGATCAGATGTGACAGTGTTCCAACCTCGGCCCCGAATCCCCTACCCGAGCATCTGTCTCGTCCAGCCGCGTGGCTTTATCGTCGGTGACATATCCTGGTTTGTTTGTCCCTTCCTCTCTTCTGTTCCCTGTAGAGGATCAGTGGCAGGCAGTGGGTGTCGCGGGGGGGGGGGGGGGGGGGGGGTCTGTAAAAGAGCTGATACAGATGAAAACGTTGAGCTTGGACCTGCAGTCGACACGCTTGAACCTCTGACCCGCTTGCTGTGTTGGAGTGCATCAGTTGTGCAAAACCCTGCACTGGTTCAAGAGTCTGCAGGTTTTCATCCGATCACAACAGCAGCTGGTCTCCTAATTAGACCGGCCCCCCTGTTCTTCGGTTGAATATGCACAAATCCGTTAAAACAGCTGCTGCAGGGTTTGGTTGAGAAAGAAAACGGTCGAGGAACTTCACTCGGTGCGATTGAAGGTCAGGACCAGGAGCAGCAATGAGGAGGAAACAGGGCTTGAATCAATTCTGGCCTTTAATTAAATCTCAGATATCAAGCTGTCAGCGAGGTCCACTCCTGAGATGATGGATGCTCTCAGGGGGCTTATAAGAACATCTCTTTCCAGAAAGGAGGAAGATAAAATCATTATGAAAAGCAGACAAATACCAGGTTGTCGACCCTCAGACTCCTGCAGACCGATGAATCAGTTTACTGAGACGATATCGAACTCTTGTGGCAGAAAACATGACAGAAATGTGTCTCTGATGGAACTCAATAAATAGACATACTGTTGACACAACTTACCCAACAATCTGGTTTGGTCTCCACCAGCTCGGGCTCTTTAGCTGCTACACGGTCCACTGCTAGTCTCTCACTGCGTCTGTCCACTGTAGCACATAGAGGGTTTTTTCCAGGACTTCATAGCCATTTTAATTCAGTGAAATAATTTGATCAGACTGGTTTCGGTGGAGACTTTTAGAGTCCCATGAATGTCCATGTAGTGTTTCAGAGGCTTTTCCAACCAGAGGCAAAATGAATTAAGTAAGAAACTCTGAATACTAATGAAGGAATTGTTATGTAAAATATCACTTTAAAGATATTGAATTTCCTGACTGTGAGGTCTTTGTGCCCTCACTGTGAACATTGTTGGAATCAGCCTTCAGGAACTGGTTTCGGTCGGACTCGGGCTGTTGTGTTCTTGTCCCCCTGTGGGCTGTTTTCCAGGTCTGAAAGTCCTCTAAACGCCCCTCAGGACAAGTGGATGACAAGTCACTTTTCATAAGGAGCCTGAGGAGGAGAGATTACCCCATCCCATGAGCCAGGCAGCTGACGAGGGATGATTTACGGCGCCAGTGTAGCGGCTAGCAGAAGGGAAGCCCTGCTTATCGGTGGCCGGGTTTTGGAAAGGCGAGCTTGAACTACAGGAATCCAATCTGTTGAGGCTGGCAAAGCGAATGAACAGCTGCGGCCTTCTCTTGCCCCGCCGCTAAATAAGATAAACTAACCCGGTTAGGGAACAACGCAAAAGGCTTCCCGCACTGTCTCAGTGAAGGCTTAGCCAGGCCATTTACCTCCACCACCTGCACACACACACACACACACACATCATACGGTACAGATGCAGGCGTGCACAGAGAGCAGCAGAGCCGTCTCTCTAACATGCAGCGGCTCCATTCGGTGGGTGGAGTAAATGTGGCATGTCGCAGAGTGTTTGACCCAGCGAGGGCATTCAAATATTTCATGAAGAAACGTTAGTGTTCCTTTAAATCCCCAGTGATAAGCAGGTAGAGAGACGGCTGTGTGGGCAGAGGAGCGGGCTTTGACTAATAACATGTTTCTGATAGATGCTGGTGATGCTGATCTTCTTATACTGACACTGCCAAGACTCTGCGTTTTGTGCTGATACTGAATATCTTTAAATTTGATTTAGTCATCAAGTGTCATCATTAGACTGTAAGATTTCCCAGACTGAGTCCTGTCCACTTAAGTTTGTTTTAGGCTTAACCCTGTCAGCCTAAACGCCCGTCCGATCTTTAACTGAGACTTAGTTGTGAAAAGTGTGGTTCAATATATCAACAGACCTCACTGACAATTTTAGGCATGGAACTAAAAGTGTTAATCTCCCTCCAGGAAACTCTGACTAAAACTGTTAAACCTGCTGTAATGAGAAGTATTCTGTTCACGGTCTCTCAAAAGGGAAATAAAAGATCATGAAAAGACATAACGGAGACTGTAAATCTGGAGGCAGCAGCTTCTGTTGGGATGTTTTGTGGTTTCTGTGGTCGTGTCTCACACTTCACTTCATTCCATATAGATTTTATCTGTCTGCTGGTTGTGTTTCTTCTCTCCGTTCACTCGCTTTCACTATTTCATCATCCAAGTAAACTGATGCGAGCTGCCGTCACATGTCCGCATGCACAGACTCTGACTGGGTAGCTGTTGGCAGAGATATATTAATGAATTTTACAAGTTAAGCAAACTTAAGCCAAGACTTGCCTGCATGTTTGCCAGACAGAGCTTTTTAATTATAAGTGTGGCCTGATTACTGGTGTGTTTCACATGAGATACTGAAGCTCTCTGGAAGGTTCAGCACACAGATACAGCACAGTACATTTGCAGTTTACAAAGCGTGATTATATTGTGTGTCTGACATTTTGCTTCTGGCTTAATTTCAAGTTTTCAGCATCTCCAGAGTTAGATTGTGTGTATTAGATGCTGCCGGATGCTCATGTTTAACAGTCTCACCGCTGCAGTGGCTCGATTGGATCTTAATATCCATCATATTCCTTCCAGAGCAGAATGAGTCTTGGATATAACTGTTGGTTATTCGTGCCAAAGTGTCCGGTCATGTAGGTAATGTAAGCAGATGCACATTTCATTTGCATGATGTCGTGTCTGATGATTATTGGCTGTCTGACAGAAGGAAAAAGAGCTCAGGATCTCACATCTTGTGTGAAATCTTGTTTGCTTCTAAATGAAAAGGCTGAGAAAGGAGTTCAGATTCCGGCGGATTCCTGTGGTTTATTTCTGTCTGCTGCTCCACACGGCTGACGACGTCTGACGGAGTGGAAACATATTTTGTGTTCATATGGAAGGAATACATAAACAGTGAACCAGGCTGCTGTGGTGTTTTGTGGTTTTCTTCCACAGGCGGGTCACAGAGGTGAAACATCGCGAGTTTGGATGTTTAATTATGATAATAGATCTGCTATCTGTCCTTTCTGTTCTTTTGGTCTCTGAGCAAACGTCGTCCAGAAACTTTGGTGTTCTACATCTTGTTGTTGTACTTTGTATTTTGCAGCATTTTGAAACTCCATAATATTCCTTTTGCTTTTTACATCTCCACTGGCTCAAGATCAGAGTAAACCAGTCTGTTTAAACGGAGTGAATGTCAAAGTTAATCCCTCACTAAAAACATCTGAAATTATGTTAGTTATGTTAGTGAGCGGCAGATTTTAGACCTCTGTGAACAGTATTCCTCAGAACTAGACTTTCTTATTGTAAAAACAACTTATTTTAGAGCTTCAGTCATTAGTATTCTTGTCTGGGCTTCTCTGGTTATCCAGGTCACCACCTCTCTCTCTCTGGGAGGGAGACCTTTTCAGTGTCGGTGTGAAGTAAAATGTAAAGACAAAGAATAATTTGTGTCCCTGCATGAAATACTACTGCAGTGATCTGCTACATGTGTTTTAATTTTACCTGCCAGTGGTTTGCCGCATGTATTACCACTGATTGAGCCCTTTAGTAGGAATGGATTTTCCAGTAAGAGGGTGATGAAAGGAAGAAGGCGAGTTAGTATAATTACACACTGTGTGCCGAAATCGACAATCTGTCGATTAAAAGGTCCAGAGTGATCAGAGGTCAGATTTGGCCTGTTCTAAATTTCCTCTCAAAAATATAAGAGTAAAGTCCCACTATGTGAGTCTGCAGAACAGGACTTATGAATGGCGGTCTTTTGTATACTCCGTAGTAAAGATGACTGACAGTCTCTTTATTCGTTTGTTTGTTTTTTCCACGGGACTTAGCGAGGCTGAGTGTCCATCTTTCCAACAGCACGGTAAATTTATGTGTCGTTGTATCCTGTCAGAAATGTAAATCACCCGTGATAATATTTGGGTTCTGTCTTATGTCAGCAAATCACATCTGTGGAGTCGGCCTGAAATCCCAGCAGAGAGCCAGGCGCTGCAGACGCGTCGCTGTCCTTGGTGCTGACAGGGAGGCATGAAGAGGCACGTCTCCGTCTGCGGTGTCTGCTGTTAAAACAACAGCGTTGAGTGTTTTTTGGTTAAATGAAAACAAGATGATGGGTTGATCTAACTTCATTTTGGTAAACAATAATAAAGACTGAAAGCAAAAATGTACCCAAGTGCTTCCACAGCCACAAGATCATGAATCAGTGACGGCGCTGACGGAGAAGCTGTAGGTTATTATGTGTACTCCTCTCACAACTCATCCACTCAGCCCAGACAATGAATCAGCTACTATTTTATTTGTTTATTTCTTTACTTTTTCAGGTTACATTGGATAATCCACCCAACACAATATAAACAGACTATTTCCCAAGAAAGTAGTTCCAATGAAAACCTTCCAGCTGTGTAAATACAGTAGATCTGGTGATTTTACATAAATGCACAGTCGCACAAAGGAACAGAGGGAACGTTTGTTAAATAAATCTCCTGCCATTCAGTAAAAATATTATTTTATATTCTAAAAGATTTTCAGTTGGAAGCAGGTGCTTGTAATAAAATCTGAGAGTACTGTCACCCAGTGAGAGTCTCAGCCTCCATGAAGCTTTTCTGAGATGAATTGGTCCAGAAGCCAGAGTTTATGGTCTCAGATCACAGAGGCTGTTAAATCCCCAAGTAAACCAACCGCTTTCTCTGATTTTCCAGCCAGCTAGAGCTTTGGGATCCAAAGCCCCAGACTGCTAGTTGATTACCTGCCAGAGAGAAGAGGAGGCCTGATAAACCTACCAGCTACATTACATTGTTTTTGCATCAGTGGCAAATAAATTGCATTTGGCTGCTGGCTAGTGTGAAGTTCCCACCCTGTATGGAATGTTTGCAAATACGCTCGAAAGGCCACAGACTACAAATCGCACATTTATTTTCCAACTTACACAGGATGTCGCCGTTTCTGTGACATCTATTAACTATTCAGCTCAGTAGGAAATCCAATAATCTGACCTTAAGGACTTAAAGCAAATGCATGCAGTGAAAGGAAATGTTTAATGCAATTTATATGCTAAAATGTCCAGCGTGTGTCCGTGTAGTACAACCACAGAGTGCTGCTCAACTGGTCGGTGTGCCGATTCAAGACGACTTTGAAGTCAAGTTCCCATGAAACATGGTGTCTTTATTGTAATAGATTCCCTCATTAATTAACGGGAGCAGAGGCTGAATTTATTAGAAGTTATTTTCAGGAGGGAGGAGGGTGGTTGAGTTGTCATACAAAAATAGAATAACACTTCATGTGTCTTTGTTATGTCTTTATATATGCATGTGAGATAGATAGTATTGTTATTAAGGCTGTTATGGCAGTGATGGAGTGATATGAAGTAAAGACTGAGGTGACGATCTGTGGCACTCGTTACAGTGAGTGCTGTGCATGTGGCTGGCTCTGCTGTGGAGGTCGTGGAGGTCGTGGAGGTCGTGGAGGTCGGCTGCAGGGAGGCTGAAACATTATCTCTTTCCACAAAGAGATCGTTCCTGTCGCTCTGGAGAATCCACAGAACATGCTGTAAGAAATTAAACCCAAACTATCTGCAGTGAACTGACCCTTCAGTTTAGCTACTTTTCTCAGCAGACGGCAGGAGAGAGACTCTGAGGAGTGTAATGTTCACCAGTGTGTCCAGAGTCCTCCTCCTCCCTCAGCACTCATTATGAATTAAACTTGTCTGCTGCTGCCAGGAGAAACATAAACCTCACATCAATTCCTCACCTGACAGGTGCAACAAGATTCATTCTTGATTGAAAACGCCTGACCGACTGCAATTTCAGAACTGGATGACTGATTGATCAAGCCCAACCGCGAGACAGCCCCCCCCCCCCCCGCACTGCAAGGAAGGCCGTCAAATCCCCGCGAGGCTGTTGATTCTGAGCAAAGTTCATTTGGATACTCAGCGAGATGAATGAACACAAGCAGCCTGGCAAATTGAATTCTCGCTCGTAGGCAAGGTTTTCTTAATTGTGCATGACAATTTGCCCAAACCGAATCTGGAAAGTTCCATATATCAAGCTGTCCACTTGTCTACGTCTCTGTCCCTCCGTATGTCTTTCCGTTCACTAGAAATCCATTCCTGCTCATCCATTCAGTCTGCACATTTAAGATTTCCCATTTGTACTGAAGTCTGGCTACACATCTTATAACCAAAGACATTTTCATGTAAGTTTAATGTCTATTTTACTTCTCACCCCTTTAGCCAGTTCATGAAAATTTAATATGTGCATCATTTCCACTGTGGGGCTCTTGAGCACTTTAATAAAAAGCAGCAGCCTTTCTCTTTGTCCAGATCCTGAAATCTTTTTCAGTTGCAGAGCCACTTTTCATGCCACACGGGGGGTAATGCTGAGAAACAATCTCAAGCTTTTTAGTCACTGCTGCACAATGTTAACTGCAGTAGATTAGATTTAATACTGCGGGGAATCTGACATTGTCACATGATGTGGGAGGGATTCAGCCATTTAATATAACTGATTTAATGTTTATTGTTATAGGGTCGAGTACAGAGCATGGACCAGTTCCACGTACCACAGCAGTTACAGCCAAATGTCTCAAACCACAAGACGCTTTTTGTCATGTTGCAGGGAGCACGGACTACAAAACTGATCTCAGACCAGGTGTTCTGATTTAAAGATGCTTCCACTTCCATCCAAGTTTGGATTAAATCACAGGAAGATCACATGTCACAGCTTGTGGCAGAGTTTCAGGTGCACATGCAGTGGATGCCGCTGTTTTCTTGTCTTTGAACTGCTTGAAGTAAAGGACCCGTCCTGACAGGCATGAGCACAGATTCTGTGCCGGCTTGAGGGTTTTAGTCTCAGATGAAAGAAGTTTGTCTGAGACCAACAAATCGTGGCCAAAGTCTTAAGCAAGTTAGTCAGACAGTAAGATCGTTTACTGCACCTGCCTCTAGACGGGCCTTTATACAAATACACAACTGAGTAGGAATACACAATGATGCCATAAAAATACCATGAATAACTTTTACAGTTTTACAAAATGGCTTCTACAGCCCCCATGGAGGCTGCCCGAGTTATTAAGCCAGAACCCTGAAGAGGTTTCACCAGATCCCTGAGCACTGAAGGAGCTTTATTTTGAGATTCATGGATAAATCTAATGTTAGTAAATTTAATGGAATCTTGTCGGCCTTCTTCCCAAAGTGTTATATTTTATATAAGAGGCTTGATTACTGTAGAAGCTGCTTGTGCACAAAAACCTCAATATGAAATGTTTAGATGGTAATTGAATTCCCTAATCTGTGAACATGTTCACTGGGATAGCTAAGGGTCACTGCAGCTACTGCTTAAGATAAAGTTTGTGGTCTGTTTTCTACAAATAACCAGTTAGGAACATGCTCCCTGTGTAATTTCAAATGGTCTAATTTTACCTCTGAACAGGCACTGATGAAGGATGAAGAAGGCCTTTGGTGTGATGATGATGTTGCTATGGAGATCTTAGGTATGACTGCTGGTCTTTTTAGAGCTCAACAGGCAGACCGAAGCACTAACAGTGAGGGTTTGTAGTTTGAGCCCTTCGTCTCATGTTATTCCTCCCGTCTGTACATAAATGCACATTTCCCAGCGAGTTTGTTCAAGTGTTGAATATAATTATTATTATAATTATATTGTTAATTCACCACTTTTTCCTGATACTGAAGTACTTAGCGAGCCTTACTGTAACAGGAACAGCCTCTACATCGTGTAACATTTATTAAATATCATTTCTATTGTGTCATGTCACTGAAGGATTTCTGCTTTGAAAACATAATCCCGCTTTATTAATGTGGCTCTGGAGTATAATGGGGGATTTTCTTTTGTCTTTCATTTTTGTTATTAATTTAGAATCAGAGTGTGACAATTTAACATTTTAGCTAATCTTGTGTCTCTCCAGAATGAAAATAGTTTAGCATCTTGCTGCTGTAACAGTGTTGCTGTACTCACAGGATGCATTTCCTGCCAAAGTACTGAGGGAATGTGAACTCGCTCATAACTTCTGTCAGTCAGTGCAGGTGTTTGGGCTCTACGCTGGCCTGAAGGCTTGTTTGGGTCCTCTGATGGGATTTGTAGTTCATTCATCAAACAGATAAAGCACAAAGCTCCGGGTTCTGTTCCCCGTGTAGGTTAGTGCTGTAGTTGAGCTTGGGCTACACGTAATGATTATTTTCATTATTCATTTTGTCAATCTGTCGTTATATTTTATAAAGGTTTTGATAACAACCCTTAACCTGACTGATCAAAGCAATAGTTTGAGCTCTGGTTGAGTTCCTGTGCAGACTGGCTTCCACTCCTGCCGTTACGTAGGCTGGTGTCGATAAGAGCGTCCAGCTGTCCTGCTCATGCGTTTCCTGTCCCTGTTTCCACCTGTCCAGGTGCGATATTCGAGGAGAACGCAGTGCGGGACGATGAGGTGTTCCAGCTCGCCGTGTCTGACCTCAGTCTGAGTGATGACATCCTGCAGAGCGAGAAGATCACGCACTCTATTAAACTCATCGAGCCCAACAACCCTTTCCAGGCGGTGCAGGAAGGTAAGGACGCAGTGTGAAGCATGCCATGGTGTGTGACTGTGTGTGTGTGTGCATGAGATTTAGACTGTGGTGCATTTAGCAGATTCTGTTGTGGCTGTTGTGTGTGTGTGTGTGTCTTCCTCGCTTGCTTCGGATTGTTAATCTTTAGGTTTTGCTGGTTCTGTCTCTTGGTGAAGTATCCTCACGGCTAATGACCCAGGTATATCGACCTCCTAAATGCTGTTTAAATCCCGGCTGCTGTTTGTGCTCTCAGAGGACGCTGCTGGTCTTTGATGCTGCGCTGCAGAGAGACTGATTCTCTCTGTCTCAGTGTCTCTATCACTCACCTCCCTCTCTCTCCCCCCTCTGTCTCTTGCTCCTGCTGGGCCCTGCTTTCTTCTGTGCAGAGGAAGCTAGGGGGAAGCACTGAGTCGAGCTGCATTCACTATAATTTTCCATATAATTGCCTACAAAGCGGCTTGCAGGCCTCTTAGCTTTGAAAAGAGCTAATCTGTGTTTGTGTTCGTACTGGGGGCTCCACCAGAGACAGTGATGATGCTGAAGATAGTTCATGCTGGATGATGCTGATAAAAGATATCTTTTAGATGTTTTTGTGGCATGAGAATGGACATAACTGATATTGATAATGATGCCGATGCTGATTAGGATCAGTGAGTGTCGAAGCTGAAGATCCTCGTGGTGATTAAGATGATGATGAAGACAGTAATGTTTACAATGATGATAATTAAAGCATAATAATGTCGTGTTGTGATGAAGATGAAGGTTTTGTTGTCGACGGGGACAAAGACTAAGATTGTGTCGATGAAGATGCTGCTTATGGTGATTTCTGAGATTATTGATTATGAGGAAAGGGAACATTTTTTGAAATATGTATAAATATTGTATGGAAAATGTGTGTTAAGCAATCGCTGAGATATTTGCTGCTTTCATTTCGATAACATTGTTATTGTTTGACACACACAAAGGTCATCACAATAAGACACATCAGTGATGTTTAACATGGATTTCTGCAGCGCTCCTCCTGCCAGTAACCTGACAACAGTGTTGTTACTGCACCGTCTCTGATCGCTCCGTCAATATTTAGTAACCTGAACAAATCTCCTCCACAGCTGGAAACCAGAGTACGCGAGAGAGACAGCTCAAGTTGTTCATGTTCACAAATATCGACTTGGCGAGTACGATCTCAGAGAACACACTTCAGGTTCTCAGAAGGTTTTGACTTTAAGCACACGGGGAAACGCCTCAGGCAGAAGCACATTGTTTCAGACAGCTTTCCTAACGAAGCAGGGAGCATGAGGGTGTCTGGGCCCCTGACACGAACACTGAGGTGTTTTCTTTCCCTCCACTGTCACCCGGAGAGAAGCTGTAACAGCAGCTGGATTACTTTCAGGCCAGAGGTCAGAGGTCACTGCATCGTGACTAAAGAGTTTGTGTGATGGAGGCGTGAGAAGCCTGAGTGACACATTTTGTTTGAATGTCTTTAAAAAGCATCGAAGGATGACCTTTGCTGACCACCAACACAACATTGGACATTTGTCCTCCACAGCAAATTAATTTCAGTGCAATGACTTTAGCACCTGTCAAAATGCTGAAAAACAGATGACTGCTTCGGATGGTGTGGCCGTCCTGGCAAACACCTTCACGATAATCAGCTGAGATTAGCTCAGGAATTAATTGGTTATTTACTCCGGAAGGCTCATCTGCGTCAGTCAAACCACTTAGTACTAGCTGTCACTGTAATTATGTTTGTGTTTTCAACTGGAACTTCAGAAACTTGGACGTCTTCCTGAAGTCAGGAAACAGGGTGAGGCAGTCGTGGATGTGACGGAGACAACATGTTAATAAAAGCTTGAACTGGCGGAGATGAAAGCGTAATGAATACAAATGAAATGAAATGAAACGCGGTCCTGACCCTCGGTGGAATAGATAGATGGATATCTGCAGTCCGATCAACTGTTTTTAATGATAAAATTCATATTTGTAGTGTTAAAGTGTAAAATCCATTTCCCCCGTCTGCACAGTGTTTCTCAGACAGTGCCTTATTTCTAATAAGCAGAAAACTCATTAAAATGATAATAGCATTTTCCCTCTCTGTGCTGTTGAGTGTAGATCACGCCGGTTAGCAGCACCTGTTGCTGCAACGACTCAGGACACAACAGCCTGTTGACTTTTGACACTTTTGTCACGGATGTAAATAAAGCATCTTCCACAGAGCACGCTGGGCTGGTCGAGTCCCTCGCTAGAAGCTCCACTTACGTGATATGTGGAGGAAATTGCATTGATTAAAGTCGGGCTGAGAGGAAACTTTAAAGCACACGTGACGGCTTGGGATTCGTTTATTAGCAGCTACGTGACGACAAACTCGCATGGAAATTCAGCCTCGCTTGATTCTTTTTCTACGTTTGTTGGTCGCCGCTGGTTTCTGTGCAGCAGAGATGAACCTGTCAATCAAACGGTGTTGGATTTCTGTAGGTGGCTACCCATTTCTTCTTCTGCTACTTTTTATTCCATACAATACTACAATAAGCTGAGTTGACATCCCGAAGAAGCTGCTGTCAAATAGACAGTCGACAAACGGTCATGAAGTTGGGTCATACGCAGACTTACACACACACACCTCTGGTTATTGTCTGGGTCTGATCCATGTTAACTTGGTGTAAAGCCTGCTGGTCTTTGCTACAGACGACACAAACGTCCTCTGATTCCATTTCCTGTACCAGCTGGTCTCAACCGTGTCCCTCGTCTCCGTCCAGGAGGATGCAGGATTGAGAGACGCAGACAGTCTCACTGAGTTTACTGCAGCGAGACAGTTTGAGACGCTTGTTTTAATATTCCCAGAATGTGAAGAACTGAATCATACGTCGCTCACTCACTGGACGAGGAACAACACCACATACATCTTTTTATTATAACTGTATTGCTTCATTGTAAATCTCACTGGGACAGTTTTAATCTGTCCTTTCGGTCTGTACGAGGGTCGGATGCATGAAGTGGCCCCTCTTCTCTCTAAAAGATCGTCTTTTTCATAAAAGTAAATTGATGTTTTAGGATGTTTAGGATTGTTTCAGGGGCATAAGAGAGAGAGAAAATAGAAAGACAAACACTGGAAGAGAGGGAGAGATATTAAGGACAGAGAAATGAAAGACGAGAGAGGTGATGGCGGGGGGTGGGAGAGTAATGCTCAGAGAGCTATGAAGAGAGAGAGAGGAAGACTGTGTGATCAATGCATCTTGGTGCAAGGTTGGTTAGATGACTTTATGTGTGTGTGTGTGTGTGCGTGTGCGTGTGCGTGTGCGTGTGTGTGTGTGTGTGTGTGTGTGTGTGTGTGTGTGTGTGTGTGTGCGTGTGTGTGTGTGCATCTCGATTATGGCCCAGCTGGTTTCTTGCTCGCCCTGACCTTTCTCAGAGCTCCCATGATCCTCGGCCCTCAGAGACTCCGATGACAGGCCGGGCTGTAGTGGATTATGGGTAATGAGAGAGGGATTCACACCCTGCCTAGTGTGTGTGTGTGTGTGTGGGGGGGGGGGCATGGCTGAGGATAAAGAACAGCTCAGTTTTAGTTTTTGAAAGCGTCAGCTGACTCTTTCAGCTCCATATCTGACAAAATAAAAACACATCACACTGATTTGACTACAATGATTAATGATTCGTCCATCAATCGATTTAATCGATAAATTGTGTATTTCATTTAAAAACACCAAACTTCCTCTGGTTCCAGCTCAAATGTGTGTTTTACCTCATGAAGTGAATATTTTGAGGATCTCACCTTTTAACCTCGTTCGTTTCATTTTGATGATGAAAACAAGACTAAAATTTTATAAAAGTAACCTTGAAAAATGAAAACTGAGAAAAATGTTTTACAATTTTACTGGCAAAAAGTAGAGAAAAACCTCGAATAAAAACCCAAGAAAATGACTAAAATGATGCTTAAACAAATGTATATTTCAGTCAAACGACTCCAACATGAACCATCCAGCTCTCCATCGACACTACACACACACACATCATCTCAGCCACACAGCCAGAATAACTGGTGACTGCTCGGTGGCGGATTCTCACAGTTCTTTTCACAACACAGATTCCTTTGTCGTAATGGAGGCTGTTTATTCAGATAGGAGCAGCTCTTCATCCACACAGGCAGATATGCAACACTTCAGCCTCCAAAGGAAAATCTCACTGAAACCATCTGTCAGACCAATCCGCTCGGATTACACGTCTCGAGTTTTCAACAAAGAGGCTAAGACAGAGAGCTGTTTCTCGACTAACTCTAATCCTTTTAACACGTATCAGCTGAATTTTCAATAAAGGCGTCCCGTTATCCCGTGTTTGTTTTCCTCTGCTGATGGTACAGTTTGGTTCGGCAGCCTCGACTCCCCGACCCGCCGGTTTGTAATACGGATATAATCTGATGAACTTTTCAACACTGCTCACTTATTCTTTAATTGGCTTTTCAATTCAAACAAATTAGGCTAATTGTCTTATTATGATCCTGTCCGGCTCGGCTCAATTACTGTATAATTAGAGGAGAAATGAGTCGGCCCGGGAAGTCAGCAGTGGAATGTGATGTTCTTCATTTGCACTTTATTCCTCTCTTCAGCTTCGTCTTCCTCCCTTTCTCTGCGTCTCATTTTGTCTCGACTTTTTCTTCTCGCTCTTTTTTTGATTTTCTGCCTGTTTGGTTTCTTCATTTATTTCTTTTGTTCATGCTCTCTTTGTTTCTTTCATTTGATTTCTTGACGGTGTTTTCTCCATTTTCCTGATAGTGTTTTGTACACTGTTTTTGTAATTCTAATAATCTTTAATAAGTCTGGATGTCGTGTGGCCCATTTCCTTTGAGTTGAAGTGAAGTTATATTGTCTTAAAAAGGTTGTTTTATATATTTATTCGTTAATGTTCTCAGCATCTTGGTTTTTTATTAGTGATTTAGGGCCGGGCGATATGGTTTAGAATAATTCAGACTATCATGTGTTGGTCATCAGACTGCTCTCAGGTCCTCAAGGATCCAGTCTGAATTTTGTACCAATGCAAAACAAACCTGGACCAGAAAGTTTGGACCTGAGACCTGGTTTAGGTCAGAGCAGAGCAGAGCCTTGTCTTTTTCAGGAGGTCAGGAGGTCAGTGTCCGCAGAAGACCTTTAACACTGACACACAGAGACACACTTTAAACACAAGCTCACACACACACACACACACACACACACACACACACACACACACACACACACACACACACTCACAGAGGCGGAAATGATTACATTTGCTTACGTTTTTCAGCTCTTATCTCAGCGTCTGCCAGAGAGGAAGACAGTTAAGTTATAATGCCTGTTAAATGCTGTGTGTGTGTGTGTGTGTGTGTGTGTGTGTGTGTGTGTGTGTGTGTGTGTGTGTGTCTGTTGCCTGCCTGCCTGCCTGTCTGTATTTGAGTGACAGCTCCTGCTGTTGGATCCCAGCAGACAAATTGGCCTCACCTGGCCCCCACAGCAGCAGGTTTACACACAGCTAAGACTGATAGGGATCAGGTGTGTGTGCTTGTGTGTGTGTGCGTGTGTGTCAGGGGGAAATATTGTGTAAAACATCAGTGAAACTGGGTGAAAATGTAGATTATTTTTCATGTTTCACTTGAGTTTTTTTACAGTTTAAAATATGAAATATGTATCCATCATAAACATTTCAAATTGTGCCCGATCTTGAAACATTAAGACTTTCTTTGTTATCGTATCATTCAGCGTTTTAGAGTTTTATCACCTGAAACATTTTCTGTATATTTACTGTCTGAAAGCTGAGCCCAGCAGCGTTCTCTGTGAATACTGCTGCCCCCCCCCCCCCCCCCCGGAGGACCATGTAAACTGTGTTGTCCTGTCAGACACTCCAGCAGCTGCTGTAACTTTCCGTGGTGATTGCATCTTATTCCTGATAAATAAGAGACTTTGCTCTTGCTCTAATGCTGCTAATCTGAACTGTCAATTGACTCTGTGATCTTTGTTAAGCTGTTTGTGGTTTTCTACTGCAGCTCGTAATCACTTCACTCTCTGATCTCCTGCTATTGTAAGAAGGCAGTGATCCAACCATGCGGGGATTTGAGGGCCGATACACTGTCAGTGTAAAAACCCTTTCTGTAGGGGGTAGCATCAATGATGGTAATAATACTGATACACTTTAATGGTACAACACCATGAAATGCAGCTCAAAGTGTTCTCACATTCATTTTCACCAGCAGTCCCCTACAACCACAATCTGAAAACATAGTCCCAGTTTTTGCTGTTTGCTCCTGAATTTTCTTCTCAGCCGAGTAGAAAAGCGTCTTCTTGTGATCCCTCGTCACAGTTTGCATGTCTACGAGCTGTGACTAGTTCATTTGAAGACTTCATTTTATACGATTGTTTCATAGAAGCCTGCAGAGTTAAAATGGTATACTGCCGCACACAGATTTGAGAACCTGTTAAACCCCTTCGATTCAGGTGAGGAGCCAGCGGCACACTTAATGTCTCCTAATATCTCAGCCGATATATCTGAATCATGGCTGCCAGTGTGAATGAGTGAAATAAACAGGTTGGCGCTGTAGGAATATGTTCAGAAGGAGACACACTTGCTCATCTTACCATGTTGTATTGGGGAGGATTGGTGGGGGTGGAGGGTCGGGGGGGTATGAAGGATGGGAAGGAAGGAGGGCAAGATAAGGAAGGATGAAAGATATCCACAAGGACACAGAGACAAAGCCCCGGGCCGAGCTCCAGCTTCCCACTGCCTCCCACGTGCACACACAGTGTGTTCACTGGTTGCGGTTGGTGATCTGAGTCGACTATCTCTGAACTTGAACTTATTCTTCATGGTTTTAAATTCTGTCTAAAGCCGTCTGTCTGTCTTTTCTATACTATCACTGCACTGTATAGAAAATGTGTGTATGTAAACTGTCACAAGCCCTAAATCAAATGGTCACTTCCTGCTTCCTGCTGTCAGTTAGCGATATGGATAAAAATCCCGCATCACTGTATATGTTATTTTATATCAAGATATGGATGTATATTGTGATATAATACAGAAGCCTGACATTTTAAACAATGTTAGATGATCATATGACCGGGGCTGCCCCCTCCTGTTAAATACTTCATCACATGAAAAGTCCTTTCAGACGTAGTTAGTAGCGCCTGTGATAATCTGCAGCACCTCCAGGGAGGCCTTCGTATCCGAGCAGCTTATTTGTTGTCAATGGAAATGTTGGCATCATGTCAAAAGGCTTTATGTGGCATGTTGTTAGTGGGTGTGCACTTTAAATTCACAAGTCAATATTTCATAAATGTATATGCGCTGCTCATTGAAACCATAACGGTTTTGTAAGCAAAGGTCTTAAAATGGCCCATAAATCCTCCAGCAAGCTGTAACGGGCTCCAATCATTTAGTAAGAGAAGCTGATGTGTTTACGAGAGCTGACATCACATTTACGGAAAGAAGAGTCTTCAAAGTGAACCGAGCTGTTCCACAGAAACCCTCACAGAGCAGCCGACGTCTTCTGCAGAAACACTTGCCTCATTGGTATTCTTTGCTCTTCCTTCACTCTGTAATTATTCACCATTAGCTGCTTTTTTGTAGTTTATCGATGGCACAATGTAATAACAGCTAAATTATCTTCAACTCAATGTGCCATCTGTTTTTCTGTGATGGAGGCTTTTACTCCTTCAGCTCGCTGGTTGTTATTAATCTGCCGGGAATCATCAAGAGGGAGGTGAGGGTTTGTTACAGATCTGAGGGAGTCTGAGGAGAGCGAGCGAAGGAAGGAAAAGGTCTCTCAGCCGCCCGCTCTCTCCCCCGAGCTAGTCTCATCCTGTCAGTTTGTGTCTCTGTTCCGACTGAACTTCTTTCCGTCTACCTCTCCTTCTCCCTCTTTCTTCTTCTGCTCAATCGAACCTGTCTGCCGCCTCCTTTCAGCACACCTTCATACCATCTCTCTTTTCTTTACGTGTCTGTGTCTTTCACATGGCTGCTGCTGCAGCTGCCACGCTCATTCTCCAAACTACTCTTCAGTCAACTGGAGTGGTGTGTGTGTTAATTATAACACTATTAAGAAGATCAAATGTTTTCTGAAACATGTTGAGACTCATGAGTAAATAGATTTTTATTTTTTCAATATGAAACTTTTCCAAATGCTTCTGAAGGTGAAAACATTTCAGCCTTTCGTTTCAATTAAGCCAGCTTTTTTCCCTAGAATTGAATGTCAAACATTTTCCATGTGGAAACAAGATTAAACACTGTGTGTCATTACTAATGAAAAGTGTGACTGAAGCACACAGTCACAGATAACAACGTGGAAATAAAATGTCACAGAAAAACAGAGGTTCTCATCACTTATGTGATTTTAGAATACAAGATAAAAACAGATCACATCACATTTTGAAACCATAAAGAGTCCAAAAAAGCACAAATGCTTCAAAGGTAGCCGATGTACTGAATGAATCTTGATTTATTGTCCGTATAATAAATCAAAAGTCAGCTGTTGAGTAGGAGGGCTTTGATTGAATGGAGATAAAAAGTAGAAAGATTTCAGCACTTTCTTTCAAAATAACCTTTAATACAAGTGCAAGGTATTAAAGAGTCTCTCTAAATTTAATTTCATGTATTATAAACCTGCCTACTATAAGCCTTTTCTCTAACAGAATGATTTGAATGATTCCATTTTTATGTCTCCAGTTTAAAAGGGCTTAGCGCTCCCAAAATACCAATTTCTTCAGGGTTGACAGTGCTACACATGGCGCCTTTTGTGAGTGCACTTATTTTCCACATAGCTTGATTGTGTGTTTTATTGTGCAGATGTTGAGTAGTCCTGTTCCTCAGGCGTTTACAGCGCTCCCTGTTCTTCATCTCTTTGACTACAGTTTGGTCCAATACCTATCGCTCCATAAATCCTCCTCTGTCAATACCAACAGCCATAACGGCCTGTCCTGAACTGCCCGAGTCACTCGCACGTGGAGGCTTTACATCAAGCCACTGTGCGACTGCAGGACCTGCAACGGGCCCATATTTCCTCTTCATCACAGCTAACTGGAGACGGGCTGACAGCAGTAAGAGCTCCGGTGGTGCGATAGATCAACGGTGGGCCATCTGCTTGTCATGTCTGATTGGGGACATAATTGTAGCTCTCTGTCTTTTAAAGTCACCAGTGACCGAGAACGTTCAGAGAGGTCCAGGAGTTCCTCCAGAGGTGAGGCAACACACGCTGCCAGACCCGGACTCCATTGATCTGGTCTGGCTCTCTGGAAAGCAGCAGATTGTCCTCACATCACACACACACACACACATACATGCAGCGACTAAACACTTGATATAATTAAAGGGGTTTGAATTTTGCCAAATTTCCACAGCAGGGACAATTAGGTTTATTACTGCGATAGCTAGAGGCAGCTCAAAATGTTAACAGCCCAGGATCAAAACCACAATTACCTTATTTAAAACGGCAGTCACCCAGCTGGCAAATAATATCTGTAGGCAATGAACGGCGTGAGAGGCCGCAGCGGAGAATGGCCTCTAGGTTAAGTGTCGTGGTGTTAAAAACTGTGCGGGAAGTGCAGGCGGTTGTTGGTGGTATTGGCAGAGCTGACGGGAAGGAAGTGGAAAGGTGAAGCTGTTGCAGCCCGTGGGTGGAGCAGTGGACGGTAAACGGTTAAAGTCAGTCTACCCACTGCTTTTTAATAATAGCTTCCTCACAGATTTAAGTGGAATATGCAAATAATAGTCTAAACAAATGATGCATACTTAAGTAGCATATACTTGAAACCACAACACTGAAGTGAAAAAAGAAGAAGATTGCTATGATTGTTATGAAGTGAAAGAATATATATATATATACTTTGTTACTAACATTTTCGATTTCCACAAACCCCCAATTTCCAAAGTGAATGTGCTGTTCAGTTGAATTTTACAAAGAGCGATTTCTTTTTTGGTTGTTGCAGGAATGGAAACAAAATTCAAAGAAAACACGACCAACAGAAGCAGATTTGTTCTGGGCTCCATAAATTGAGATGGACGACTTGTTTCTAGAAAAGTCAAATGAGCAGGACTGGGCAGGTGTTTTTTTTTTTTAATGCATAAGCCAAAGCAGTCAAGTCAAGCTTTTTGAACTTTCAGCAATAGGTGCCAAAGTGGCCGGTCGAGTCATCTAACTCAGGGGTTGATTTAAACTTGGGATGAATGCAGTGAACTACATGGTAGGATAGAAAATGGTTTTTGGAAGCCTTATTGCATCGAGGACTACTGGACCGGCTCACCAGTCAGTCGTGTTTGCATGCTGGTGGTTATTTCTCTGCCTCCCAGTAGGATTATTTTTGATTCAAACAGAAACACCTTGTTAATTTATCCGTCTTTCTTCACGGTGATGACGCGCTCTGCTGCTTCCCTGCCGGAGCGAAGGGCTTCATGGGGGAAGCGTATCGGAGCCCCGCGATGCCTCTGACAGATCTGCTCTGGCGCTAACGTCAGATTTACAGAGTAGTTTGCTGCGATTCCTCAAGCATCTGGTTTTAAAACTGCTGTAGGGGGTTGAGATGATGGTGGCAGTGGGGGACTTGGCAAATCGATTCAACTTCAACTTTCCCGTCACCATCCATCTTGTAAGAGATAAGGACTGCAGATAAGGAGGAGTGTGTTTGATATTTGTTTTTTTTTTTAGAACACTTGGCTCTATTTAGAAAGAAAGCACGTCTCTGTTCTTATTTTGACACCAGACGGGTCATTCGATGAGCTTGTTTTTTGGCTTGCAGACTCTCTTTGGCAGGTAGAGATAAAAATGTTCCATCTGGATTGATAGGTAGATGAGATGTGAGGCCATTTCCTGTCTCTTTGAGCTGATATAACAGGGGAAGGTAACCAGTGTGGTGAACTGATATGAGCCTCAGCCAACCTGTCGTCACACAATGAAAGAACAAGTCAATCTAAGTCACAGCTGCCAGCACACAGCAAGATAATGTGGAAACATACAGAGTTGTAAATTCACAACAGCAGCATCTTCTAAAACGTAACATCAGTTTGGCCTCACCCGGCCAAGAAAACCACAGGATCTTTGTAGAGGTGTTCTGCTGGGTCAAAGACACTTTATGAGGAAATATAAAGAAAGCAGTAATATATTCACAGTGAATAAATTGGAAGGCAGATATGAAAGTGTACGCTGTACGCTGCAGTTGTGTGGTCAGGGTTAGTGCTGCAACTTACTGTTATACTTCGTAATACTTTTTATGACTGATTCATCTACAGATTACGTTCTTGATTTAGTTAATGAATCATTTGTTTTTTTAAAAGGACATAACGGGTAAAAGATGCCCATCATAATTCTTCCAAAACCCATCCTCACAGCTGAGGAGCTGGAGCTAGAATACATTTCCCAAAAATGATTTAATACAATGAATTGTCTTGGCTAAAGCTGTAAATAACTCCCTATGGCCAAATTCAGACACCTTTGACGTCATGTTCCAGATGTTTTCCAGAACCTTTAGCAGAATTTGACAGCAGAAAAAGTTGCAGCAATCGGAAGCAGCAATGTGAACATTAGACTTTGGGTTCAGTCTGCCAGATTTAAAGAGGCCATCAAAGAAGTGAAAGACACACGAGCAGGAAGTAGACCCGAATGAAATGCAGCTGGAAGACAGGTTGGAGTTTTACGTATGAGACATCTCGTTGTCTTGACTGGAAGAATTCTTAAGTGCTGTTATGCTGCTGCTGCTGCTGCTGCTGCTGCCGTTCTCCACCTACACACACCTAATGCAACAAGTTCAGACTCCTCTGGGAACACTCTCTGTGCATGTGTGAAGTCAGTAACTGAAGTAAATGAGGCAGGTTGAAGGAAAGTAGGTTCCAGCAGTCATCACAATTCCATCACAATACACCAGACTTTACAGACTGATGGGGGGGAGTTTTACTGAGGGTGGTGGCAGGTTGAAGATTGACTGCAGGAGAATGATGCTGTTGAGAGTGAAGTTCTCCTCTTTGCTGAACGACCAACAGTGTGAATATTTATATAATATCATATAAATAAAACTTTATTTATATTGTGTAAACAGTGTTTCTTTGCGAAGGGAGGAGAAATTAGCTCTTTACCTTTTTTATTAGTTAAATAAAAGTCAACATTGAAGAGACATTTTCTCCTGTGCTGTTGGGCGTCTCAAGACTGGCTGACCTGAATTCACTTCTGGATGTCTGTTGGAACAACACCATGCATGCTCAATGAATTTTCTTGGTGTGACTTCTGAAATTTGTGATTTTAATGACTCACTGGAATCAAAGCTGGAGCCAACAAACAAGATAATCCCACCAGGACTCAGATCTGGAGAAGATAAACCAATATGTCATCCCAGTTTTGGCCCAAGGCGTATTCATTTGTGTTTACACGATCCTCTGTGAGAACAACAAGCCGGCGCGCTAACCTCAGAAAATGAGATGAAAGTGATTACACCTTGAAGAATACATTGCAAGAATTACCTCGCTGCTTAGCCGCCGCCGTTTAGCAGGCAAGCGCTTCCAATTATCCAGAACATGCCCCGCCGGTTAAACTGTGCAATTATCAGCTAGATGGAGTCATCACCTCAGCAAGGCTCGGAGGGTGCGGTCCTCGTCTTCCATGCCTCTCCTGATTTATTAACCTCTCGGAGGCAGTCGGAGCAAACAGTAGAAGTCAACTTTCATGAATCATTGTTACTAGAAGCCTAGAAGAGCAGGAGTGCTACTGCCATACAATGCAATACAATTTAAAAGTAATTTATTGCAAGCAGCTTTTACGCTGAAGTGACACAGCACAACATAACATGACATTACTTATACACAAAAGACAATGGATGTGGGGAAACAAGCCGAGCGACTGCAGCAATAACAATCATTACGCCGTGATAACGCACACAAGGAGCAACACAATGCAAAGAACAGACATGCAGAAAAGAAATGGAATTAAAACCGATCAGACAAACAGATGTTATCTCTGGACCGAGGTCTGTTTGTGCATTGTGACAACCAGCGACAGCTGCTGACAAATGACAGGAGGAGAGAAACATGGCTCAATTTGTGGTGATGAGATGGCAAGGAGCTTCGGGAGACACAAACAGCTTGACTACATATATCTTCTATTTCTCTTGAATTAATGGTTAATGATGATAAGAGTGTTGGAGGAGACGGAAGCTGTAGCTGGTACCTGAGTTTCAGCATCAAGTCGTACGCAGCTTTGGTTGCTGCAGAATCTCCTTTTAACAGCAAACAAAATATACAAAATAATAAAATGTCAGTGGGATTGAGGTCTTCTTCCATTAAACATCAACAGGAATATTCTGCAATCATTTTGAGATGAACCACACGAGGGAACAGCAGGAAGTATTTGATGTTACTGGCAGAATATTTTCTCATTTTATCGACAACAGCTGACTATGAGGCGAAATGATGTTTGAGATGGCTTTGAGTGGTAAACCCCAAATCCAGTCATCACACACACTCGGCCCATGTTTGCTGCAGCCTGTGACCCTCTTTGTATCTTTGTATTTGTGAATGGGAGTAACTCGTGCCTGTAATAATGGCCACAGATAACAAAGGTGATGGTGTTAGCCTTGTGTCATCACAGTGTATCAGCATTTAGCACACAATGCCTCCGGAGCACCGTCAAGTCAACAGCTCACCCACATGAGCTGCGCAGGGATATGGGTCTAAGCTAAGCAGACTCCTTTAAACTGATCACTCACACAATACTTTTCTTTAACCTGTATTTATGTATATTTAGTCAGACACTTTAGCAGCTTGATTGACATCACAGTGCAGCAGCACAGTAATAACCGGCCACCTGGTTAACAGGTAGCTTTTATGCTGATCAAACGTCTGTTCACACAAACTGAGAAATATGTAAATGGGAACGACTGCATTGTGAGTTCAGCTGTATTGAAATCCAATAAGAGAAGAGAGGGAAGGGGCTGAGCAAAGGTTTCACCAGCTGAGACTCTTTCCCACTCTTCACCAGATGGTGTCTGGGATGCAGTTTTGTAATTGGCTGATGAAATACAGGAATGAGATGGAGAGATTTAGCTGTTTTCCTGCTATTTTAGTTGTATTAAGCTGATTCTTCTGGTTTCTTCTTGGTTGATCCAACATCCTGTTATCTCTATTTTGTCTTTCAAAGTTTCTGTGTACACTTCAGCAGAGTTCTTGCGCAATTGATCTAAATTCCTCCTCCAGGCTCTTTGTCGTTGTCCTGTCCATTTATGTCGATAGATCCACATTCTTTCACGTTTGTTTCACAGATGTAGTGGTTTGTTCACACTGTCACCGGGTTGAAACTGATTTCTGTTTTCTGAATTGTTCTACGTTATCTTTAAATGACAGTTTGCGAAGTGTGGTGTCTTTCTTTCTTTCACCCTATGACTCTTATTGTCTTATTAGTCTTCAATATGGATCTCTCTCTCTCGTCTGCTTCTGTCATTCCCCCCCCCCCCCCCCCCTCTCTTTTCCCTCTTTTCTCTCCCACCGGATGTTTCTGTCTCCACGAACTCTGTGCTTCATTGAAACGAGCTGCTCATTAGTAAAGCAAAGAGACGAGCAGCCATCCAACCTCCTGCAGCCACTTATACTCTTAGGTCTCTCACTCGTTCTCTTTCTCTCTTTCTTATTTTTCTCTTTTCCCCACACTCCCCCTCCCAGTACGACTTCATTTGCATGACAAGCTCGTTTTGATATTCCTAAGAATGAGAATGACACATAAAATACCTGCAGACACTGTTTACAGGTGATTTTACAGTGAGGCAGTCGGTGTGTATCTCTGCAGGACTGTTGGGCTGATTGATGTTTCTTAAAGGTTCACTTCAAACTAACCCAGTGATGTCTGTAAAAAATCTCCTTATTTAAATCATCATGGTCTCTGCATTAAAAGAAAAATGTGTTTGTTCACACCCTTGCACCACATATGCATATTTCTCCCTTCTACATGCTTTGTACATATAGACTTAACCTTTAGTAGACCTGACGTGGGTGGATGGATATCACCTCCATCCAACACATACTCCCAGTTGCACTCATATGCTGCAGATGTTAAAGGTTCACACTTCTTCTTGTCTCTGTGCAGTAAAGCAGGCAGTAGGCTGGTGCACGTGCCACAAGGTTACGCTTTAATATATGAACACTATCATTCCAGCTTGGTATGTAAATTCATTGTGCAGCATTGTGAAAGTGCCCAACATGTCATTTAATAGAGCTTCAGTAAAAGCATTTGTATTCATTTGACTCCAGAGTGAAAGTATACGTGAACTGGTGTTTAATATGATCTTTCATAGAATAATGGAGGATTACAGAGAGGCCATTGACACATACACAAAAGGTGTCTGTAGCTATAGAAACAGCCAACAGCAGCCGCAGCTGTTACTTAGTTATTTATATATTTTTATTAGTTAATGACCGTCACCCTTCTGTCAATTGTCACTTGCTTTATTGGCGTAATATGTAAATCCATTGACTCGCTGAACTGCTGTGTAGGTGTAAGGTGTAATGTTGCTGGTGTCTATGACTATCAGCTGATCATTTTCCACAGTCTATTTTTGTCGAGAGCCGTACGCATCACGCAGAAAGAACAGGCGGCACGCCGAGTCTCTGGATGACGCGCCGCTGCTCTAATCTGTTAACGTGGGTCGAAATGAAAAGCAAGCGGTGCCGCGACGCACACGCGCTGATCAGGTCGGCGTTGTGGCGTACAGTGAGGAAAAAGTTTCTCACATGCATTCTCACATGCAAGGAGACACATCACTCACATCATCCCTTTGGTTTGAAATATTTTGTGGCTGTGTGAAAACATGACTAATGAGTCACAGATCAGCTCCATGGGGCTTCAGTCACACATGCAGGGACACAGTGGGTGTACTGAAACATTTCATATAATGTCACCAAGAAACTCCGCTGGGTTTTCAGTCCCACACATTCACCGTCTGTAGGCACCGACATCAACGCACAGTATACACTCCATGAATGCCTCCAGTCTGTTTACAGCCTCCTGAGGCCTGAACAGGGTCGGGGAATACCTCCAGCCTCCAGCTAAATGCAAGGAAACTGTTAATGTAGTCTATGACTGGTAAGAAAGCACAATTCAAAACAAATCCTCCACATTTGTTAAGATTACATGACAAAGACACAGAGAAAGCACACACCTGTCGTCAGATCCAGATCTGTGATGCTCACTTACAGACGTTGTTGTTGTTCTATAAAGAGTTGTCATTTAAAGGTTTTAAACAACCCACTTGCCCTCATCTCACCATGTTAACTTATTTTCAGTCAGTGAATTTACCAGAATGCCTTTTCAGAATCTGTAGAAGAATTGTTGAATTTAGCTGGAGCTGAAAAAACCTCTCCAGTTAACAAAGAGAAAGATCTTTGACATGCAACAACGCTGTTTCAATGACAAAAAAATGCTTAAAGAGAGTTGAATTTCACATTCTGCCAAAAACAGAAGTGGCAGATGCAGCCTCAGACACAGCAGAGACGACACTGACTGGGGATCAGTACCAAGGACAGGTCTGAAATTAGTACCCATTTCTGATTGGCCATAACCAAAACACAGGCGAGCTCCTGGGTCTGTGAACAGTCACTTCTTTAATGGTGGGTTTTTACACTTTGCCCTCTGTTACCTTTCGTGTCTACCTTTCCGGTAATGATGATGCACGTGTGTTGCACAGTTATGTTGTGGTTCTTGAAGCTGTGAAGTCGTAGTGGAAAATATAAGTTTGGGCTAATTGTAGCAAGCGAATGCAATATTTTTGACATGGGTTAGCAGGAAACGCAACATTAACAATGGTTCTTTTCAGTAAGCCATGACAGCTGCCCCTGAAACCAGCTGAGATAAATGGAATTCAGCCATCATCTAGAGTATTAATTACTCCTGTTGGTTTCCTACTGAACTGTTCAGAAAAATCTCTCTCTTTTATTTACAGAGTTGTGCAGGAGCATCGACGTCACTGCAGATCAGTCATGTGATTTTCAGTAGCACCAGGATCAATATGACACCTGATGTTTTTGTCACTTTAGAGGAGTTTCCACACACTTCCTTCTGCATCTGGTCATCTCCAGTTCAAACACATTAGTTAACACTGTTAACCGACCGCAGTTCACTGACTGCAAACAGGCCTGTTTCCCACTTTCAGATCATGGGAAAGGTGAGAAGGCAGAACTGAAGGTTGGAGGATGTGTGTGGGAAATGTGGTGTTTAAATGGTGTGTGTTTGCACAAAGACCATATTATGTAACACAACCGATGTGAATATTTAAGGTGGGAACACGTAGCACAGACAGACAGACAGACAGACAGACAGACAGACAGACAGACAGACAGACAGACAGACAGACGTTGCTTGATGATGAAGAGAAAATCACACCACTAGACTTTTCCATTAGTGGCTGTCATGTCACATATCTGTCCATTTGTCAGCAGTGAATGAGAAGGGACACACACACACACACACACACACACACACACACACACACACACACACACACACACACACACACACTGACCACATACATTCAAAGGAGAAATTGGACTCTTGTTTTTCTGTTTGTCTGCACGTCTTCGCCAACATCAGAATCTAAAACAGCAGTGAGAGCAACCTTGGAGCCACACTCAGTAAATGATGTGTGTACAAACACCTGGACCGTCAACAACTTGCGATGACACGCCAGGACACGCCAGTATCTGATAATGGGGATAATTGCACACTTCATGTGTGAAAAGTGTGAATTATGGCCGTCACTGGTATATGCTGCATAGGCAATAAAAGTCCAGGCTCTGTGGCTTCAAGCAACAAAAAGCCTCCATCATACTTTTGAGAACAGCTTGTAAAAGCTTTTCATTTATCAAATCAATAAGTGGCTGGACTGGATGTTTTATGCCACATGGACCACTGATGATGATCATTTTTACGTTTTGTTTTCGTGTAATTTCCCTCCGAGAGCTGGTGAGGTAACGGAACACCTGAAGTGCTTCATGCGGTTTCCCTGCTCGGCTTATCGTGCGTGATTATGATTACTTCTCTTGCATCTTCTGTCAACCTCTGGAGTGTTTTCAGCCACAGCAGGCTGTCTAATTGAAACCAAATGCGTCAGTGCTGGAGAGACTCTTCTGAACCGTCAGAGACACAATGACGGACAGATTTGATTGCGTGGGAAAAGCAAATATATAAATTCCCTCCCTGACTTTAGCGCTTTAACACTTAGAAATGCAGGGCTGTTGGTCGCTGTTTCACACTGAATAATGATTTTGCTTCTGGAGGTGCACATGCGCTGAGAAACGCATCACTTTCTGACCACATCACATTTCAAAAGTCGAGGATAAACGCACATAAAACACTTTCAGTAGCTTCAATTCCTGAAGAACAATTCAACACCATCTAACCAGATGCTAATTTGAAATCAACCATCAGTGAAACCAGTCAGATGAACAGCTGGTGTGAATTTGTTCAGGTGTTTGTTCCTCTTAATAAAATGAAAAATGTAATTATCCTAACATGAAGATGGCCATTCTTTGGAGTTCAGTGTTCCTGGATGTGTCCCATATTTACATTGTTCGTTTATTTTAAAACCACATCGTTTCTTCTGTTAGTGTCTGAATCTTTCCAGTATTCCAGTATTTCTTTTAATGAAATCACAGACCTGTGGTGTCCCATAATGCTCCACTGCCCACAGAGAGAAGCTTTGCTGTGTTTTTGAATCTTTCCTCATCCTTCGTTGATATATTACTCAAGAAAGTCTTGCATGAAAGCTTATTATCAAATAGATTCGCTCTTCCTTGACCTCTTCTCACGGCAGGCTGTGATTTGTGTCACACCTTTTATTAGTGAAATAAATCTGTCGAACCGTAACGCACAGACGCTACGCACCCAATGCTGCGTCAGCTTGTCTTACCCTTCTCGCTGCCCTTTATTTGTACGTCCATCAGCTCGATCAAGTCGTCCAGCTGACTGTAGTGCTCGTTCATGAGTGTTGTCCAGTCTTTTACTAGACTGCAGTAGTCAGTGGTGCCATATTGTATAAATGATCCTCCTGGTGATCTGAAGTCCTGCCCAAACATCATCACAACACATCCAACTGTGGAGGAAAATCACAAGCTGTTTTTTATCAGTCATACAGAGGAACACCAGAGATGGAAAGTCTGGTCTCCAAACCTTTTTGATTTTATGATCTATGTCAGTTTGGATGCATCTTTGACAGAACAGAGAAAGCAGCAGCAGCAGTGAGTGGAGACGGACAGACTTTCAGGTGTTCATGTAACTCTGCAGGACGTAAACCTCCATCCAGGCATACACTTAACTGTACACACGTACTGTTCTCCTTTCTGGTTGATATGACAACGGTTTCCAGGGAGACAGAGAACAGACAACCGGTCTGTGTGGAAGCCACCTGTTGGCTTGTCTCTGTGCACCGTGTGTGCATGCAAATACACACCAGGCATATGTATGTAATGACAGGAGCACAGGCGCTTAAAAAGAGATGCACTCAGACACACACACACACACACACACACACACACACACACACACACACACACACACCACCTCTGACTGTCAGTGTCAATCATTGAAAGGTGTGTTAGACCTCACAGAATTAGTGTATCCACTTTGTCTTCTCTCCTGAATAGAATTAAAGGCTCGGCGTGTCGGCGGGTCGCCTCCACTCGCTCTAAATCTCATTGTCTCCGTAGAGGGAGGAAGGATTTATTTCAGCGAGGTGGTAATCCGCCGCTCAAGGAGAAATAGAAGTTGGTTTTCAGCACTCGGGGAGACTCCGCAGGGCATCAAATAACTAATGAGAGGGCGGCAGTTTTAGAGGTTTGTTTTTCTGTTTCTTTTGCCTTGTTTTTTTGTTTTAGTTTCAGGATGGATGAAGCTGGACTTTGTCTTTGCCTGAGAGAGGGAAAAAAATCGATCTCGTTGCAGACTTTGGAGTGCTGCCGCAGTGAGATTGGCAGCGATTTGGACTGTACTCCACCATGCAAACGTGCACACACACACGTGCACACACACACACACGTGCACACACTTACATACTCCCACACGCTTTTGTTTCCATGTGGAGTTTAGACTTTTGCTGTTTAATTAACATTTGGCTTCAAAGTTTTGCATCCAAATTTGCAGAAATGAAGCTTTTGTTGTCTTCTTCTAGTGCACTGACGAACAGACACGAGTGAATTATTGATCCAAATATTAGGCGCATTAATCTTTGTAGCTGTTGTAGGCCAGCGTTGAGGCGAGAGCAGAGATGGAGAACAGGGTTTAGGGGCTTTATTGTTTTGTTTCTCTTCCTTCAGGTCTGTCTGCTTTCATTTTCTCTCTCCGTCCCTTTTGCTCAGTCTCTCTCCCTCAGTTCAGCTTCCATTGTTCATAATTTATTATCTGGAGGTGTTTTATAATTTAATCTATACAGTCAGATGACCAAATAAGTTCATGTAATTACGAAGAAGAGGCAGGATGAATGAAGACATGTGAATATAGAGCTGATTGAAAAGACCTTTGATTCCAAAACTCGAATCACATCACGTTTCAGCTTCTCCCCGAGTTCATCGGCAGAATGATGAGAGCGATTCAAAGACCCTCTGTGACTCTTAAAAAGAACTTTCATTAATAAATGTTAAATTAATCATTGCCTGTAGCTTTGTAATAAGGACTCATTCATCTTTTATGAACCATTAATTATAAACAGCTGTTGCAGTTTCATAAAGGAGGCTGATATGATGCTTTGTTTGTTTTACAAATATTTCTTTATTAGCCATTAATTTGTAATTAACATTTTAAGGGTTCAACTTGTATCTCTAACGACAACATTAAAGAAGAAATCAAACTGATCGATTTCATTTTGCATCAGCTACGATAAACACTATGTTCAGCTCAGCGTCATTATTATTCTAATTTATTAGCACATAACAAAGCTCCTGCTTTGGTCGCCTGTGATATTCTGGATCTTTGGTGCTGGTGTTGAGGTCTCTCTCCAGCGGTGTTGTGTGCCTCCTTGTTGCCTGACTGAAAGGCAGCTTTCGGCTCTGGGTGGGACCCTCACCTCTCCGTTCATCCAGGCTTTCTGCTTGGGGTCTTTGTGATCACCACATCATCAACTCCGGTGAATTCTCAGGCAGGCAACATGGCCGCCATCTTCATATTAAAAATGTGACATCTTGGGAACATTGTCCATCCACTTTGACTACATTTGAGCACAAAGCATTACTGATGTAAACACAGAGTCTGCCTCCCCTCCCCAAGTGTTGCAGGGTGCAGCGTTATCCCTCCACCTGTACAGCCACAAACACTCCTCCATGTTTCTCTTTCCTTCCCTCCTGTGTGGATGAAGCAGAGAAACCTCCGGCCGAGAGATCAACTCCCTCCCTGTCCAAATATAGATCCTTCATCAAACACCAGACTCTGGTGGCCTTAAATCCTCCTCACACTCTGTTTGATCTCATCCTGCTCTCTGTGGCTCTTCTAGTGACTTTGTTGTGATGTAAACAGCTTCTCAATCGCACGATGATGACGACGGCGGTGCTTTCGATGTCCTCGCTGGCTTTCATCTGGCTCTCTAACACTGTTCCTCACTGTGCTGCTTTGCGCTCTGTGGCTGTCACCCTTCAATTTCAGGCTTGTGCGTGTGTGTGTGTGTGTGTGTGTGTGTGTGTGTGTGTGTAGCTGCAGTTGAAGCACACACAAGTGTCTGCTTTGTGGGTGTGTTTATCTGGTCGTTGATATATTCGAATGCAGTTTCTGAGCTACTTGACTCCTGTCAGCAGAGCCAGCTACACTTCAGCTACACACACACACACACTCACACACACACACACACACACACACACACTAACACACACAAATGCTATGCACGCACACACACAAACATGCGCACTATCCCCCTCATGCACCGCAGCCTGCAGTGATCAGAGATTCTACAACTTCACTCCGCAGAGACGGAGAGAGAGAGAGAGTTCAAATGCAGCTGGTGTCTCTCTCTCTCTCGCTCTCTTGCTCTCTCACACACAAACACACACCAAACCCCCCCCCCCCCACACACACACACACACACCCACTTCAAGCCCTTCTCAGCGTCCTGATTGGTCTAAAAGTGATGGCAGCACTGCCGAGGATTTAATTAGTTCTTGTTGGCGTGTCTCTGCTCGTTCCTTTGATCAATTAGATCATCATCCACTCCAGGTTCACACACACACACACACACACACACACACACACACACACACACACACACACACAGCATACTCGGACGTACAGCAAAAATGTTAACACACTCAGTTGCATGTCCATGAAAACACACAAGCGTAGAAGATGCTGTGGGTTTCCTCTTAGTTCTTCCCTCAGTGTTTATTACTTCTCCTCTTCCTCTCCTTCGTCAACCGATATAAGAGCCTGCAAATCCCCCAAACTGGAGATATGAGGTTTCAACACAAAAGCCAAACTCTTCCCAATGAGCCGTTGACTTTCACATTACCTCTCATCATCAGATCTTATGATGAATAAACACAAAGGTGCTTCAACATTTTTCATGAAATATATTAAATATATATATAAATGTCTGTTTACGTTAATATTGTTTGTAAACAACAGCAAACTGTGTCATCAATTGGGATTAATTGACAAACGTTTTTCATAATAAAGCCGAACCCTATAATTATATATTGTGGCTGAATCCTCTTTGCTGCTGTTACACTGCAAATGTCCCCACTGGGATTAATAAAGGATTCTCTTATTTTATGGTCTCGTCTGATATCCGTGAATTTACCGCCCACCTGATGTCACTAGAAGACACCTGCAGGTGGGGATAAGGAGTCAGAAGTCGGGAGGAGAGGAGGCAGAGATGGAGACAAAGAGAAGCAAGATGGAGGTGTTTTATGTCACATTGAGCAGGTGAGGAATGTGGATGATGGGATGGAGGGAGGAGGAGGAGGAGGACGAGGTGTAAAACACGAGTGTTGGGTGAACCTGTATTATTACATTTCATTTTCACTTCATGTTAGCGGCCCAATTCCAGATCTCTTGTGTTTGCGGTGGGCGAACTGCATCGACACGTGTGGGCGACATTTGAATTTCACTGCAGGTAGTTGTGTTCTTGTATCACACTGCGTCTCTCCTCGAGTCTGCCTTTTAACAGAGGAACTGACACAAAATAAGTCATTATCTAGTGCTTTCTACTCCTGTCAGGCCCCTCACAGGTCTCTAAAGGGACACTGTGAATGTTTCCCCACCAACCTCTGGAGACAGAAAGTCTTGGCAAAGGGAGTGAAGCCGAGGTGGCAAACGGCCTCAACCAAACAATCATTTTCAAAATCATCACAGTACCAAAAGTGAAATTACAGTTATTGAGATCCAAATGTCTTTGGGAAGAACTGTAATTCTTGACTGTATTTCAAGGCAAGTCAGTTTTATTTATATAGCCTGATATCAATCATCAACAATCAGTACAGCAGCTTTATAGAGAAGAGGTCGAGAGTTTTCCTATTCACAGCAATACAGCCAGCGTCTAGTGGCCATTACAGCTGCTTCAGCTTTGGCTTCAGCAATCGTCTACACGACTTCATATGTATGTGGATATAAATATTCAAATGAGGGCCATTTAGCTGAGGTTGTCACTTTTTATTCTAAACTTTCGTTTTAATGTGGGAAAAAAAATGAAATATTCAAACTGTAATGAGCCTCTCAAATTCAAAATGTATAGTCTTTAAGTGCAACAGTGTTTTTGCCTTCTGGTCCAGCTATCAGTTTGACCTGCTGCATTCACTACTGACCGACCGATAAAATAAGCTAATAAATAAAAATGTAGGAGGACACGAGCATGAATCACGCATTGGTTAGAATTAATTTGACCTTGGAGTGAACTCGCACCACTTTCCAGTCTAAAAAGCCCTCTGCTGATTGTTCAGTGTCATCTGTTGGCCTGGTGCTCTGCACTCAAACCAAAAAATCCATCTGGCCTGGAATTCAACAGATTCAAGGAGAAATCTTACAATCCAACTTTCGCTGGTCTACAGTTGATTGTGACATTGATTCTTAAAAAAACTACTTTTTTTTATTGTATCGGCTTATTTACATACACGGATAGATGGGAAAGATTTATATTTTATTGTATTTGTTGTATTTGATTACTCCTCCTTTCTGAAAGTGGGATTCTACAACTCGTCACAGACCTCTGTTTTACTAATATCCCATTGGTTTGCACTTGATGCTTCAGTGCATTATGTCTGATAGGAAGAAAGCAACATGCTCTCAGAATGCCATTTCATTGGGATTCATAAAGATTTGATTGACTACAGACATATCTCTTAATATTTGAAGTCAATAAGGGCTCCTGAAGTCTGAACAACTGAAACAAAGAATTGCTTTTCCCTGTTTTGGTGCTGTTTTGTGTGGTAGTAGTTCACCGAAGTCTCTTTCATTTGGCATTTCTCCTTTGGCTGTATTTGCATGCACTTCCTTTGCTCTTGTTGCCATTTTTATTCTAAGTGAAGCCCATTAGAGTTTGGCTTTAAAAAGTCCTTCAGATAAAAAGTTAATGAGATAATAAAGTCCACCTTTATACGTGGGTGTTTGCTCAGCACTTTTCCAACAAAGTGTGAACAGAAAGAAGCCGAATGACACTGAGCCGCTGTGAAGGACTTGCAGAACGCCTGGCTGAGCTTTTACACCCAAACAAGCTTCATGTCACAGCAATGCTGACGGTTCTGAACCAGAAAATGCATCCAGATCCAATGATAACATCCCCTGGGTGCTGTCAAGAATGTCCGCTAACTGACCTCCTCTTCACTGCGCTTTTTTGGGTGTTTTTCTCAGCCTCAAAAGACAGGCTGAAGTGTCTGGGAGCAATGAGGAAACACAGTGGAATGATCCTCCACTCACTCTCTGCTCATGTGGTCAGGATCTATTTCACAGAGTTTGGTCAGTGAGTTGGAAAATGTCTTCAGTCCAGCAGTCCAAGCAGAGCCAGCTTCAGGGCACTCAGTGCTCTGTAATTATGATGGCCAAGACAAAATATGGTTTCTACAGTACACAGTCTCTGAACAGCAGTAGCCTTTGGCTGATTCTGAGCAAATTACTGTGAGGAAAAGCTTCAAGTCAAAAAAGTATCTACATCACCAGCAGTTAATAGTCAGATATGATGAATAATCCGTCCCTCAGATGCTTTCACACTTCAGACACTTCATTCATGTTTTAAGTTTAAGCGTTCTTTAGGAAGGTAAGTTGTGATGTAGTTTCACGGTCAACCCGCTCCATCCCTGCTGCAGCGATGCTTTATGACTTCCTTTAGAGAAGAAGAACTAACTTGGGTTGTATGTGTAGGTGGGCTTTGGTGTACTTGAAAAACAGATAATTGTAAGTCTATTTTCTGCCACATTGTTCTAAAGTCAAACAGGCTGTTGTGAGCAAACCATCTTCAGTACCACTTTGATTTTCAAAGTGGGTGTATTGGCATAAAAATATCACTAATTATCCATCTCATGTTGGGGAATGAACACTGTGGAAAGCCTTTTCGAATGCCACACCCTCGGCCTGTCCTGTTGCTGCGCTGCAGTCTGATCTGGTTCCTGACCTATCAAACCCTTTTGGGTCTTAAACCTTTGGAATCCAAACAAAGCCTCATTGACTTTCCAGACAAGGACCGGTGGATAAATGGTCATCGGTCTTTGGTCTTGGAGTAATGAAGGCTCGTAGCTGCAAAATCACAGTAGATACAACATTTGAAGTGGTCTCATTATAATGAAAAAGCCTTCACTGACCCAGCTTCCACTCGGGTGCCAGCAGATGTTTTGCAGACTACAGTGCTGATGGTGGCTTTGTTAGGCTAATAAATTGTCTCACGACCACAGCATTGACCTCCACCAGAGAACAAAGTCTCACATAGGTCTAAGCATGTTCCACCTTTCTAAAGCTGAGTTATTGGAATACGTCTGCAGAGCTGTTTCTCTGTGTACAAGTGTTCTTAAGAGTGTTGCAGTGATTTGGCAGCTAATCAGCCATCATTTGGAGTCCAGTAATATTGTAAACATCTAGCTGGCTGGGAAATGTGTTGAATTTTGGCAGGTACAGAGAGTCCAGCTCAGAGAACCGAACAAATATGAAAATTAAATATCCATCGAAATAGTGCTCTGACAGCACATCCACTGCTGAAATTTGTGTATTTTGGGTGGATTTCCTCCCGACGGAGATGTGATATTTTTGGGAGAGCAGCCTGTCATTTTGCTGCACTGTTTTTTTTTCCTTGTGTGTTGAGTGTAAGGCTTTGCAACAGACCAGCGTGCTGTCTGACTGTATAAACTTGTTTAGAAAGGCATCGAGCATCAAACCGCCGCTCGCTGCACAAAGTGCAGACGGGCTTCGACTGACTTGATGAAAACTAGTTTTTGTTGTTTGTGTGGCGTGACCGTGGTGCTCAATAACAGCTGTGTGTGTGTGTGTGTGTGTGAATTTGAGAGATGTAGGACTGCAGCGACATAAATCCATATTTGTCTGTCTGTCAGTGTGTGTGTGTGTGTGTGTGTGTGTGTTCATTTGATACAGATTGAAGAGGAGAACCAGTGTGTTTGTGTGGATGTTTGGTCAGTGTGTGCGTGCTGTAAATGTTTATATGGTCTGCTTCATTTGGTTCCTAACTGTGTGTGTTGGAGACAGACAGATGGACCAACATATATACAACTAATCAAATCTGCTGGTGAATGGACGGGAGTGTGTGTGTGTGTGTGTGTGTGTGTGTGTTGTTGTGTCTTCAGCAACCAAAATCCAAATGAACTCCCATCCATTTAATTCAATCTAGATGTAGATTCTCCCACATGTGCTGGCTCTGCTGGTCTGGGGGCAGTTGGAACCAGCTGGACAGGACTGGCTTCATGTACACGGCGGCCATGTTTGATTTAGTTTACACTCAGGCTTGGAAACTACGAAGTCATCTTGAAAGACAGTAAAGCAGATGCAAACAGAGGACGTCACTTTGCAGTGAAACAATTAAAATCAGCCCAGAAATGAATCTTAGTTTCATAGTGTGTTCAACCACTTTCAAACCTGTGTTGTCAATAATGTCAATAAAGTTAATAACAACTGTAAGGACAAGAAAATCAGGGAAAACCGGTGTTTTTGATGTGGTTTTATTGCATCATGTTGAACAGGTGTTCATGGTATTACGTTCCTCTGTGACTAACAGGAGGAGTTCGGACATATTAATGTGTTTGTGTGTGATATGATTATGTCGTGAGAGAAGGTGGCTGGTTCTGACTTAGAAGATGTTTCTATCATTGGAAGCTATTTTTCTCATCAAATAATTTGTTGTGTAATGCTTTTTAATGGTGACCTTTCAGTGGTAAATTGTGTGTTCAGCCAATCAGCTAGATTAAGGACAGGCACGATATCCGCCCCCTCATTCATAGTCCCAGGTGGGTTCAAGGCAAACATCTAGCAGTGCCTCATTTCCCCCTGCTGTGAGAGCCCTGCTCTGAGGGTCTGTAGTCTGAGTCTGCGTCCCCTCCATTTCAGACCTGCTCATCACGTGTGAAGTAGTAACCAATAATAATAATCATGTTTCAGCACCATCAAAAAGCTGTTGACTCAGAAGGAGCCAGATCATCCTGCATACTGTCCATCACTTGTCCTTAGACAGTTGATAGATTAAACACCTGATGTTAGTTTATCTGTCCGCTGGAAGAGGACAGTGAACATGCGGCAGACTGGAGTCAACCACCTCTTCTACTTCCAGCAGGAAACCAGTGTTTTCATTTCCGTTTTCAAAAAGGTATAAATTAAATGCAGTCTGGAGGATGACACACACACACACACACACACACACACACACACACACACACACACACACACACACACCTACCTGACCACTGACACTGACATATACCATCCGGTGGTCTTTAGTGAATTTAGCCTTTAGTCTCATTACTGGAGATGAATGGGTGGCAAAGCTCAACAGGAAGACAGATGGATAAATGGACGGACCATGAAAGAGGGAGTGGGCGAGCGAGCATACAGGAAAGGATGGAACGAGTGGGAGAGAGAGACTGGCTCAAGTCTGACTCACAGTTTCTGTCCACTTCCCAAGCAAGGATGATTAAATGAAAAGATGGGAATACATGACGGAGAGGAGAGCAGGGTCTCTGTCTCTCTCTGTCTGTCTTTGTCTCTCTCTGTCTGTCTCTCTCTCTGTCTGTCTTTGTCTGTCTTTGTCTCTCTCTGTCTCTGTCTCTCTCTGTCTGTCTCTGTCTCTCTGTCTGTCTATCTCTCTGTCTCTCTCTCTGTCTCTCTCTCTCTCTCTGTCCCTCCGTCTCTCTCTGTCTGTCTCTCTCTCTGTCTCTCTCTCTCTGTGTGTCTCTGACTCTCCGTCTCTCTGTCTGTCTCTCTCTCTCGGTCTGTCTCTCTCTCTCTGTCTCTCTCTCTCTCTCTGTCCCTCCGTCTCTCTCTGTCTGTCTCTCTCTCTGTCTCTCTCTCTCTGTGTGTCTCTGACTCTCCGTCTCTCTGTCTGTCTCTCTCTCTCGGTCTGTCTCTCTCTCTCTCTCTCTCTCTGTCTCTCTCTCTCTGTCTGTCTCTCCCTGTCTCTCTCTCTCTGTCTCTCTCTCTGTCTCTCTCTCTCTGTCCCTCCGTCTCTCTCTGTCTGTCTCTCTCTCTCGGTCTGTCTCTCTCTCTCTCTCTCTCTCTCTCTGTCTCTGTCTCTGTCTCTCTGTCTCTCTCTCTCTCTGTGTCTCTGACTCTCCGTCTCTCTCTGTCTCTCTGTCTCTGCTGTCTCTCTCTCTCTGTCTGTCTCTCTCTCTGTCTCTCTCTCTCTGTGTGTCTCTGACTCTCCGTCTCTCTGTGTGTGTCTCTCTCTGTCTGTCTCTCTCTCTCTCTGTCCCTCCGTCCCTCCGTCTCTCTCTGTCTGTCTCTCTCTCTGTCTCTCCCTCTCTGTGTGTCTCTGACTCTCCGTCTCTCTCTGTCTCTCTCTGTCTGTCTCTGTCTCTCTCTGTCTGTCTCTGTCTCTCTCTGTGTCTCTGACTCTGTCTCTCTCTCTGTCTCTCTCTGTGTCTCTGACTCTGTCTCTCTCTCTGTCTCTCTCTCTCTCTCTCTGTCTCTCTCTCTCTCTGTCTGTCTGTCTCTCTCTCTCTCTCTCTCTCTGTCTCTCTCTCTCTCTCTGTTTGTCTCTCTCTCTGTCCCTCCGTCTCTCTCTGTCTGTCTCTCTCTCTGTCTCTCTCTCTCTGTGTGTCTCTGACTCTCCGTCTCTCTGTGTCTCTCTCTCTCTGTCTCTCTCTCTCTCTCTCTCTGTCTCTCTCTCTCTCTGTCTCTCTCTCTCTCTCTCTCTGTCTGTCTCTCTCTCTCTGTGTGTCTCTAACTCTCCGTCTCTCTGTGTGTCTCTCTCTCTGTCCTTTGATGTTGCTCTGTCTGTTGCAGACGAATACATTTTCCGCATGACGTGACGTCTCGTCTGTCCTTGTCTCTAAGCCCTCTCCTGTGGTTTCAGTCCATTCTGATGATGCATCACCTTTAACCTTCATCTTCGGATCAAGTACACAAAATAATAATAATAATAATAATGCTGCATGAAGATGAGCCGTGAGCTGGGCTGGCCTTTTTTCTACCTGAATACCTCAGAGATAGATACTCTGTCGACACAATCGGTAAAATACTGCAATATAGATATCCCTCCACACGCTGTTCCCAGACCAGTTACCGCCCAGTCCAACCAGTCTGCTGCAGCAGATTGTGCCTCACTCATCTTAAGCATTTTGAATAATTTATGTGGATCGCCAGTTATGGTCTTCCAGTATGATAAGCAAACAGCAAAAAATAAATAAATGAATAAAATGTTGGATACCAAACTGAGCAGGAGATGAAAAAAGTGACATTTCCAGCTCCATTTCCTAAAAGTGTTAAATACCAAATATTAGCTAATTAATGTGAAGCGTCCCCTGCTGAGGCACAGCTTCATTTATGTTTCATGAGTCCTTGGACTGCGTTTTTTCTTTCTTCTTTTTAATTTGCTGAACACGTCTTTTCTTAAAGTGATAGTATTCAAATTCAGTAGCTTAAGATCCTAAACTGAAAAAGGTTTTTGCACAGTTGACTTTTTTGTTTTTATTTTTTATTCTCAAATTGCTTGGCAAAGCTTTTGGCACACTGACAAACCTTAAAGTGTAAAAAAGTATTTGACTTGCAAAGATTTCAGTCTTGCTTTTGATGGGTGATCCATCATAGTGCACATTTATTCGTGTTTTACTTTTTTCTGCCAGAGTTACATTATCATTACATGGTAATGCAGTTACAAGCTGGCGCCTCTTTGGATGCAGTGTTGCAGCTGTAGCAGAGCAGTAAATCTGGACATTTGAACCCAACAGACACGAAAAGCAAACTTGGATCAATCAGTAGAATGACAAAGTTAATCAGACTCTCAAATCCAAAGTGGTTGGGTGTGCCTGAATACAACAGCTGCTGCACGAAGTGGAGATGCTTTGAATGATCGTGTGTTTTATTTACATATGAACTGAACAAAGTGACGCTGGTGGTTGCCAATCAATCTAAAAAGTGATGCTCTGGAAAAAGGTCGGCAGTAAAGTCATCAATGGGCACAAACACAGAAAACCTCCCTTGTAATTGTTTACTTTTAAGTTTAATCATATTTCCTGCAGGTAATACAGTCATTCATGCAGCACCCTTCTTATAGGCGACTCCAAGATAATTGTGGAGAGCAGGAGTGTTCCTCCTTCACTGTCATCACCTCAGATTCCTATTTGAGCTGACTACACCGCCGGCACTTTAACAGGATTTCTGAGTGCATTTAAATGTTCTCATTGCTGTTAACAACCTCCAAAACGTGCAAACAATGACATTCAACATGAAACAAAAGCGCCAGCAGCGCTTTCCTCCTCCTCCACACCTTGAAGGGCGCCCACGATTTATGTGGCGTTTGTGAGACACCGGCGACATATATATCAGATATAAATGGCCTCGGTTTTTACTGATGGCTGTGTTTGTTGTTGTGGGGTTTTTGGTGAGGACTCCATCTCTTGATTTTAGGCTGGATTAATGTTAGGGGGTAGTGGCACTTAAAGGGATAGTCTGCCGAAATTAATCTGGCAGGGAGTGCTGGGTTCGTCAGAGGTGACGTCTTCACCTTGGATGGAGGTCCATTATCTGGATGAAAAGGCGGCAGCGGCTGACAAGACTGATTAGGACGGGACATCCTCCCGCGGTTTTTCTGCTTCTTTGTGTTTTCCATAGCTGTCGCACTCTCTGTTTGTCTTTACTTCCTGTTGTCTCTCGCTCTCCTCTCCAATCATTGTCCACACTCACTAACGAATCAGACACTTTTTAGATGTTTGTCACATGAAAAGGTTCAATAACAGTTCAGTTGAGCAGCAAAACCTCTTATATAAAATGTCAAAATGTTGTTTCCAGTCTGAACTTTTCCTGAAAGCACATTTCTCTTATTCTTGCTTAATTATGTTAAAATATTGAGTTCATTCAAGGAATCAGAACCCCCCCCCCCCCCTCCAAGGCATTAATAAATGAATAGCAATGGAAATATATTCATGAAATAGATTGAATGTGTTTTTCCACATATAGGGGATCTATTATATTGACTTAAATGCAAAGATATATTTGCTATGGATTGTTATAATTGCAGTAGATTCGATATTTCCCAGTTATTTCCCACTTTTGCTTCACTTCATTACACATTTTATGTACATTGGAATATATGCAGCTGATCAGCACGATCAGGTCATTATATTCTGTCACGTTTTCTTTCTATATTGTCAAATTAATTGCATGGAGAAAAGAAAGCAGTCCTAAAGGTAAATACTCCAGCAACACAACTTTATTATCTGCCACAAGCAGAAACACACTGGTCTGACGACACACTTGTTTTGGCGCTTTAGGAAAATATCAGTCGCAGAAAAGATGCTCATCCTTTAATGTCAGCACAGTTTGTGTTTGCTGGTCAACACATATCTCAGTTTTTGAGTTATTAGTCTAACAATCAGCTGAATATGAACCATCCGCTTGAAATACAGTTTTTTCAAATAGCTGTTTGCTGGAAGAGTGTGTATGTATATTTTCCATCTGGCTGATTGAAGGGCACCTAAATAAGTTCAAAATGAGCTCAGTGGACAGAGGGAAGCAGGTCTGTCTACCTCCGAGAGAATAAAGCTGTCCGTCTGTTTTTTCCCTTCAGCTCGTTCTCTCAGAGAAGCACAGCTGTATGTGTTGGTGCACTGGGCGTCCTTTCCTTTTAGCTGCCATCAGACAATCGGGCAGCATTTTGTCCTTCCTGATACGTCTACACTTTAGCCAAGGACAGGCTGCAATAGCCATTTAGAGTCGAATATTTTGATGGATGGTTTACAGGCAGACATTTATGGATTCAAACATGTTGTTAAAGGGAATCCTTCAGTAGAACTCACCATCCTGCTAACCTTTGAAAAAAAGCCTTTGTCCTCCCGTCGCTGCTGTAAATTACTTGTAAATTACAATTTCCATATAAATGCATCCAGTTGTTTGTTTAGAGGCACATTTGAGTTTCACAAAAAACTCTCATCGTACATGAGGTAATACACCTGCTTTATCTCTGCTGATGGATCTTTAATTTGCTTCCTCTGGGTTAAATAATCAGTATTTCCTGCTACAGTTGTAGGCTCAATCAATAGGTGACGTATTGGATATTTTCATATTAAAGCTGCTGCTGTTTGTCAGTGTGTCAGGAGATATGTGACAGATCATTACTGAGGTTTACCGCCAGCAGGTGTTGGCCTTTCACTCGCAGTACCTGCTCATAATGTCATGAGGGTACGTTTATTACTGCGTAATGCTACAGTAAGTCTCTGCACGCTGACCCTGAGACAGCTGTCATGTCACTATTCAATATTTTCACACCTACTGTACATACTTAAATAGGTCTTTGTGGGGAGACATAAAACGTTTTAAACTGAAATGTCCACGAACAAAGGGACAAACAGCTTTTGGGCTCTCATTATTAGAAACATTAAGTGCCTAATTGAATGTACACCTGTGAGACAGACGTGAAGGAGGCTGAAATCTAATGACAGAGTGGTGACAGCAGTACATTTATTAAAGAGTTGCTGTCTTGGTCAGAGAGCTTTGTCAGGTCGATGATCTTCTCTCGAATGCAGACCGTGTTGATGAAGTAATGATAAGATTAAGATGACCAAACGTCCTCACAGGGACAGACAGTGATGAGAATCCTAATTGAGGACATTTTGTCCCCCCCCCCCCCCCCGCTTCTTGTATGTTTTACTTCAGCTCCAGTCTCCAGTTGATCGGTCTGTTTGTTTGTCCATCAACACTTGATTTGAATTACATTTTTATGTCTTTTCAGTGTCCTCAATGCTACAATCAGGTCAATCAATGGTCTATGACAAGGAATCCTGAAAACGATCAGCCATATTTCCATCACTCGTGGTCTCCAGGAGATGCAGTATATCACAATGATTCCTCTAGCGCCACCATCTGGTTAAAACTTCCTTCATATGCCAAAACTCTAAAGGGCAGTTTGCCGTGATTATTTCCTCTGGCCCCATCTTTAGGACAAACGTAACATGGCTCTCAGAATACACTTTCATGCTGCAGCTTCTTGAAGTCACTAGCAGGGAATTTACTCGATTTAGGTCACGTGTGTCACTAGTCTGATGCTCGGTGTCCTCTGTAGATCTCAGGTGTTCTCCTGCCGCCGTCTGTAGAAGTCATTTCACTGCCGGCCGTTTTCATCTGAACAGCGTGTCATTCACCACAGAGACATGCTGTTGTAATTGTTTTGTGAAAACAGAAAATCTGATCACTTTCTCCTTCTGAGTCGTCTGCAATTCTGATGAATCTGTGTCAGAAACACACACACACACACACACACACACTCGCAGCCTGAAGGAGGTTCAGCTGCAGATGAATGAGTCCAGTAACTGCCAGACTGCTAAAGAAGCTGTGGGTGTGTGTGAGACTCTGCAGCTGCTGTTCATACACTCGCAGTCACACTATTCTCTCACTCCATCCATCCCTCCATCCTTCAGTCCTTCTCTGCTCTCCATCCTCCTCCTCTTCATCTTCTTCCCTTCCTTTCCAGTATCACTCCATTCATCCATACAAACTTTTGTCATTTGGGGAATCAAAAGTAATGTCAGGTTCAGAGATCACAGCCAGACTTCAGACTTCTGTCAGAGCATCTAAACTGCAGCTAAAAAAAACCAAAAGTAGGTGAACACACAAATAGAACCACAGAGCCACAGCGAGCAGAAGTGGATTAGCAGTTACTGTGTACTTTTAGTGTTTGTGTGTGAGAGGGATCAAATGATTCAGGGTTCATCAGGTCTTTTATCAATCAGCCTCACTGAGAGCCTGCTAATCTCTCTTTCTGTGTGTGTGTGTGTGTGTGTGTGTGTGTGTGTGTGTGTGTGTGTGTGTGTGTGTGTGTGTGTGTGTGTGTGTGTGTGTGTGTGTGTGTGTGTGTGTGTGTGTGTTCAGTCTGTGACCTCTCATACACCCCCAGGTTCTGTTTTTAATCGTGTTTTTTTAAATCATGATTTCTTTCTTGCTGTCAGTTGCCACGTCTCGCTGGTTGTCGCACAAATCAAAAGTAAAATATTCTGCAAAAAAAATGAAATAATTCAACACATTCCTGCTGCAGTTTGATGATTAAGAAATTTCACTGGAATATCTTTGAAATATCAGGCAGATAAATTAATCAATATCAAAATGAAGAAAAGTTGACAGGCCGGAAATAAAGATAAAAAGGAAGAGACAGTATCTCAGACTGAGTGATGAAAGGACTGAAAGGGGGGGGGCGGGGTCAGATTGAGTACAACAATTCGGTACAATAACGGACAGATGTCAATACTAGTACACAAAGAATATAGAATATAGAAGAAATATAGAACACTTTCAAGTTGTCAACACAAACTTTCAGAGAGACTCTCCTGCCTTTTTATGAATAAAATCAGTGTTGAGGTAAACAGATCTTCCAGGATGGTTCCCAGCTGTTTGTACTGCTGGACTGCAGCCACAGGCTCCCCTTTAATGTTGGTAGAAGCGAGACGAGTAGGAACGTGTCCTCCCACCGGGACGTGACTCTGTTCCTCATTGTGCAGAGGGCTGACAAACCAGATTTAACGGGGTTGCTGTCCTCCAGCGTCTTGAATGGATGGAGAAATATGACCACTGACAATAAGACGGGTATGAGAGTGAGGCAGCTGATTCTCCTTTATGGACGTTTTAACACAGACGTTTGTGAACATGTTGATGGATAAAAACACCACATTTTACCACTAAGATCACCTGCAAAGCTTCTTACTGTTTGTTAACGTGTGTCTTGATTTAGATTTAGTTTCATATTAAAAAAAAATGTACAAAAGCTCTTTATAATTAAATCATCTAATTTTCATATGTGTTTACAGAAGTGTAGACGCCTCCTGAAACATTCATTTCTAAAGTGTGTCGGTCACAAAATCTTACCTGTCAAATACTCCGTTGGCCGCTGAATCATAACTATCCAATGTGCTTTTGGTTTTCACAGATTGAAGCTTTAAAGTAACATTTCACACAATCCTGCAGGTACCTTTGAATTGTGACCAGACCCTCACAGAGACCTCCAGGGCTGGTTTAAGTGTCCCTTGTTGCAGGACGGGAGAGCAGATAAACTGTAATCACTTCTAAGTTTCCACGTGAAGAAGTTTCTCCCATCATTCAGTCTATCCTCAGAATTGTGTTTCATGCAAGAACTGCAGAGGAAAATTAGGAAAATTAGGATCTGAAACCCATTTGGTGGCGCAGTTAAATCGCTGGTTGAGTGGAGTATTTTGTTGCTCTGCTGTTTCTTTTCCTCTCCTGATTTTGAAGCAGTTCTCCAGATTGCCTTGGAACAGGAGCGCCTCCATTCTACTAACCGCTATTCACAAAATGACAGCGGCCATTTTATTGAATAGATCAGTCAATAAAAGCCCAGAGGAAGTCTTGTTTCCGGTAATCTTTTCCTCTTATCATTTTCTCTGAACCTCCATTATGATGGAAGTGTTTTATTTTTTTTGGAGGGGGGGTCTTTTTGGGAGTTATTTGTGCAGGAAGTTGAGTTTCATGAGTCCAGGATGTGTTAAACCTGCACCTCATGCAGGCAGTTGTATACACTCTCTGAATGTAGATTGTCCTCATGTGCTTACTGCTGAAAAAATAACCAAAGATTAAAATCGTCAGAGGAGAAACGAAGAGTTATTAAAAATAAAAAACATGCTTCTGAGGTCAGAACTGGAGGTGAGGACTTCCCGCTGTCATTAAAACAACTCTGCTTCATGAGACAAAACCATTAGGTGTTGGAGTTAGCGGCATGGCCTCTCATTACCAAGATGGCTGCTGCTTGTTCCGTGAAGGATAAGTAGCCGTCAGAGCTGGATTACTGCTGAAAAACCCAATTACAGCCAAGAGCCCCTCAGAAGCTGCGAACGACGGAGGACTGTTTTTCTCTCTGTTCTTTTTACCTCTAAAAGTTAAGAGAACGCTTTGCTCCCCTCCTCTGTCGTCTGTGAGCTGTTGTGTCGCATCACACAGAGATGTATTTATATGGTACGTAAACAGGGAGGGAGAGAAAAGCAGAGAATCCATTAATCATTTGTTTATTAAAGGCTAACCTTTTACCAGACAGCTGTGATAAAACAAAACTATTAAAAAATAATTACACTGGAACACAGCGGTCATGCACAGGGAGTATGTTATTAGGTGAAGTTGCAACAACAACATTAAGAGCAGTTGGGAGGATTTGTGTGTGTTTCATGTCCAGAAGTCCTCACTAGTATATTACCAGTTCCATATATTTTGCTCTCTTTGCCTGTATCAGGTTGATAGATGTTATTACTGGGTGCATGACTGTGTGCTGCGTATCTGTACCGAATCGACGGCTGCATTATTTTTTATGATTGATCCATCCCTTAACCCTTCTCCAATGAATCTATCAGTCTATAAAATGCCAGATGATAGAGAAAGAATAGCTTCAAACTAGCTTCACAAACAGCTTCAATCTTGAAATAGCTTGTTTAGTCTGACCAACAGACCCAAACCTGAAGTTACTCCTTTCACAATGATATAAAAATTATATAACGAGCATATGTGACCGTGACTAATGATTCATACCTTCATCCAGTGAAAAGAAATCTCTCATGTGAGGCAACCAAAACCCCCAAAATGTGTTCATGTAGGAGCCCATCGCTCATAACAAGAGGGTGACGGAGAAAACCTGTCTTTTCATGACAGTCCGAGCATGTTTGACACTGACCAGAAGTTAAAAGTTTCAGAGTTTCAGTCCTACTTTGAGCTGAAACACTGTTTTTATTCAGGACATTAATGCTCATGTCTGAGTTAAGGCGCCACAGATGAGGCATGTATTTAAAGAGGAGAAGTCTATTAACAAAGTTACACGTTCCGGAAAGATCTCTAACTTTTTTTTAGATAATATGACAATTATATTCCTGGAGTCAGATCTGACCTGAGCTGGTCGCACGAGGGTTAACCTGCTGTCCTCTCTGTTATTCTGCCCATTTATCGCCTCATAGCTTTAATTACCTCTCGGAAAGCGGCCGGAGCTGAGAGCTTTGCTTCTTTTACTTAGCTCTATAAATTGCTCTTAAACTCGACTCCAGACTGCATTAAAAAGGCCTCTTAAAGTCTGTGAAACCTGCAGACAGGGCCGCTGCTGGCCATTCAGGTGCCCCCCCCCCCAAAAAAAAAACCCCACACAAATATTTGGAAGTGCAACCTAAGAAATATATTTTCATTATTAATACTATAAATAAGAAGCACAGACCTATGAATTTACAGTATGTATTAATATAACAATCACCATATTCATAAATACATTGGTTGTAAAGATATGAATAGTATAGCACTGATGGAACTTTAGTCCAGGTCTCACCTCCGTCTCACCTCGGTCTCACCTCGTCACCGGACACAGATTTGATTGGCTGAGTAGCATCACGTGATGATTTACAACGCATGCAACTGGCCTGTGAGTTTCCTGGACCGCTAAACAAGTGCTGTAAAGGCTAGAAAAGCTGCGCTGGTTAAAGTAGAAACGCTCCGTGTCACTTGGTGCCCCATGCACAGTGGGTGGTGCCTGCGGGTGGTGCCTGCGGGTGGTGCCTGCGGGTGCCCTGACAAACCGCCTCTGTCTTGCTCGTCCTTTCTTCCTTTTCTTCTATATGAACTTCTTCAACCCGTCCATCCCTTTCATTTAACGCCAGATCCACTTTGAAACCTCCTTCCTCTGTTTCACATTTAGTCATTATTTCCCATAATTCCAGAGGTCTTTCTGCCCGCATTCACTGAGAGAGTATGAGTAGTCGACTGGAAGTGACTGGATAGGAATACACAGTGTCTGAATCATGATCTCTATTAACTTTCTGCTGACAAGATAGTCCTGAAATAATGAGACCAAGCGCTCCAGGTGTGCGCAGACGTGCACGTACTGTACATCCAGTGTGTTATTACACGTCTACACAATCTCCTGATTGTTATTTCGGTGAGGCTTGAAGTGAAAACTCATGAGATCAGACTTTTCGTACTGTTGTTTGGATATTAAAACCAGCAAAAAGTTGAATCCCCCAGAGCTGCTCATCCCTGTTGGAGTAATGGACTGGAACAAAAGTTCACTGAGGTCGGTGCACGCAGCTGATGGTTAAGTCATAACACTCAAGTTTAAATGTAGAATTATGCTAAAAATATAATTGCGCTAACTTTAAATGAGTTCCCAAACGTTCCTTTTGGTCAGCATAGCTGTTGTGTGCTGACAACACCAGAAGCATCCGTGTGTGCAGCATCAGAACAGATGACAAAAACAACTAAAACTTCATCAGTGTTAAAGCCATCAACAACAAAATCTCCAAAACTTCACAGAACAGTCCACAAAGAACACAATCTCAGGTCTGCACCAGATGGCCGACAAATCTGTGACTGTTAACACCAAAGTGTTTTACTACAGAAATGTCATCGAAACACTGGCGATCTGTGGGAGTTCAGTCTTTAAACTTCATCAGAGTTAAATCCACAAATAGGCCAGCACATTTTCACATGTATTTAACTGTAAAATGACCATCCAAAACCCAGTTTTAGACTGGGGGGGGGGGGGTTTCTGCACCTGTCCAGGTGAGAGCCAGGGGTGGGGTAGCCCTGGCACAGGAACCCGGGATGCGTTGATCCAGGGAGCAAATGTGATGAAAATACTGCTCTTCTAGAGAGTTGATGCGTCGCCGGGGAGGAAATAGGACAGCGGTGTAACCTGATGCGTCACCTCGCCGCCAGCGTGTGTGCATGCACAAAAAAAACAATGGCTGCAGGTGTTTTGAAGCACGTCGCTGACGTGTGCTGCCTTTAAGTCAGAGAGAGCATTTTCAATTTGTCACCCAAGAAGTGAATTAGAGAATTCATCACCGGTGTTACCTTTCTGTGGGAGTGTTTTCGAGCAATAGTTTCTTATTTTTAAGCAACTATCAAAATCTTCAGAAGCATTGTTGAAGAGGTGTACACACACACACACACACACACACACACTTGTACGCCCACTCTCAGCTCTTCAGCCTGTTGGTCTGTGAGAAGTAATTTCCATGCGTGGGAACAAAGCATCATCATATCACAGCATGGACTCTTACATAACCACACGCACATACATGCAGCAGCATTATGTTCATGCATATATAATCCAACATGTCGTTTCTGTCGTCGTCGCTGTCATTAACACTTCAGAAGCTTCGAGCAGATCACTGTGAGGCCCTCGCATTTCAAGTAAGGTTGTTATCTGATCTATATTATACTATACATCTGCATTCACAGCGAGCCGCTCTCTGATTGGTGGGCTGATCGGCCACAAACACCACCTGGACTGCAGCAGGTCCTCTCGATTTCATTTCCATTTAGAATCACAAGAAAACGGACCGGTGAGAGTCGCAAAACTATGATTAAAGGCTTTGAAGGTGTGCGTCTGCGCCTCATTTGAATCTCCAGTGCTCTTTATGAAACCCTTTGAAGCCAGGAGATAATACGGTGTAATCATGTACCGCACTTGAGCAGCAGCAGTCAGGCCGGTCTGTATTTAGAGCGAGTGGAGGTGAATGGGACGTTGTTTTGACAGAGAAAATCACACCAGAGAACCAGCAGGACGAGAGCGTATGGAGGGTTATCAGTGACCTTTAACTTTGAATGACGACATCATCAACACGTTGAAAACTAAAGCCTCACCCCGCTCCTGACTAACCTTTTGTTCCAATTGAATCTGCAACTAAATGGGTTTTTCTGTGTTTCTTTCATCAGGTATTCTGAAGAGAAAAGCTGAAGCATGTTCAAAACACAGCGTTTTCTGCCCATGTTCTGGGAGAAATGGGTATCTACTGCAGTGGACAGTAACATTAGGAGACCTTTTCATCTTAACAAGATAAAAAGCTCTTTGACAGCTCGCATGAGGATTATCTGATCATATAAGCCCTCTATGACAAAATACACTGAGTTACAGAAGGTAGAGGCTGATATTACCTCAGTCTCTCCATGTAAACTCCCATATTCCCTTAAATAGCTTTATTTCATACATCAGTCAAACATTCAGCCTAAAAAGGTTCACGCTCTACCTCATGATTACCCTGTAACTGAGCTTGAGGATGGAAACTCTGTTGTTGTATTGTAATGTAGACATTGTTGTACGGTTGACATTAGAAGGTGTAGACGATCTTCATCTTCATCTCTATCATCCTGTTTCCTCCTCAACACCTCAGTCCTAGTTTTTCCAACCTTGAGAGCCGGCTCACAAACACTGTGCCAACACTCCTTTATGCCTCTCCGTTAAACAGAAGGACAAACAGTGAGGGAGCACAGCAGAGTCCATATAACCCAGATCAGACTCAGTGTGTTTAAACCCCCCCCAACCCCCCTCTTGGCTGAGCCCCGCTCTGTTTTTAGCCCTCTGTGTATTTTTGGGGAGTAAATTGGCAAAGAACATCTAGTGTCAGCACGTTTTCCTATCTCCTCTATGTCTGCTTTATAGACCTGCAGACTAATAAAACACGGGGGCGGGGGGGGGGGGGGGGGGGGGGGGGGGGGGCTGAAGCCTGACACAACCACACTCTGCTGTAAGACTCAGACAGCTGAGTAGGAGTATGAAAATCTAATTTGGATAATCACATCACAGTATACAGATCATTACCAAACATGACACACATATCTGACAGTTTCAACGGGGGGGGGGGGTAATTACATTTGGTGAATGTAATCATAACTTTTGATTGTTTACAGTAAAACTCTGCAAGTCTCCTTTTTTAGATATTTGTTGTTGGTGACTCATGTCGCTGTATTACTGGTCTGAGTCTGGTCCCAGTCTGAAGCTTCTGCTTCAGACTGGGACACGTTGCTGTCTGTTGCACCACGCCCCCTCAATTATATATATATATATAATATACAGTATAATCCCTTTACATTACCCTTACCCTAAATTTCTAAACTACAGTTGTTTTTTAGTGTTAGTAGTCTTTATTCTTCTCATTTATTATACCTCGATTTTCTACTTTTTCTATCCCACTCTCCTGTACGCTGCTGGAACAATGCAAATTTCCCCTCTTAGGGATCAATAAAGGATTATCTTATCTTATCTTCCAACACGCCATCGAAGCATCAGGACCAACATAATGACCAAGGTCCTCGCACACACACTAGTGAGCTGGTAACGGTCACGTCTGCTTGTCCTGGGTCAGTATGAGCAGTTAAAGATCTGAACTCGTATAGTTGGTTTTACTGTATCATGAGAACATTTATGTTGGGAAGAGATTCATAATGCGTCTTAGTAAATAAGTTTGGTTTGTTGTGGTCTCTCCAGAATAAGGCCTGAAGTTTGAATTGAGAAACCTGAATATGTCGGTGTGATGGAAGGACTGAGAGCTGAGGTGCAGGTCCATCGCAGGCAACCAGGCTGCGTCCTGACCAATCACAGGCCTCGCTAACGGAAGTGACAGGCCTGGCTAGCTGGAGTAAATGTGAGCGAGTCATTAGATGGATGTCCAGAACAATCTATCAAAACCTGCCTCGCCGACGGACCGACCACACACACACACCTGCACACACACTCTTACACTCTGCACTACAGCAGTACACACTAGTGCACAAAAGTACTTTGTCGCATTTATCAAAAGTAGCTTAAGTGCATCATTCCTAATCAGTCCAGAAACCAGTCAAACCAGTTCAAATCAGACAAACCTTTACTGCAGCAGGGAGGCAGAGGTGGGAGGGAGAAAGGAAAGACAGAGGGAGGCAAGAAGAGGAAGAGCAAAACCAAATGATTAAAGAAGAGACTCGGAGAGGAAAAGAAGAAGGAGACGAGAGCAGGAAAGAATGACGTGGAAACGAGAGGTTATTAAACGCATCTTTCTTTCTGTTTTCTTCTCTTTGTTCTCTCCGTCTTTCCTGGTTGCTTTATTATTCCTGCCCCTTCTTCCTTCATATCTTCCTCTGCCTCTCTCCGACCTCTCAGATAATATAAACGGTTGCACCTGCAACCACGAACTCGAAAATGAATGCACACACACACACATACTACACACACACACACACACACACACACACACACACACACACACACACACACACACACACACACACACACACACACACACACACAGGTCTGGGCGTTGATGATTGCCAATCATAAGGCCATAAAGCCTAAGTGGGTGATAAATATCAGCTGAGTGATGCTTAACCCACACCGCCTCGCTGTTTAGCCTGTTGCCATGGTGACGGACACGGTCGTACTGGGATGGAAAGGGAGTAAGGAAGGAGGAGGCAATGTTTCTACTGGGAGCATTGCTTTCTCCCAGCGCGAGTCCCAGTCCTGACTCACGTTCATACAGTTAAAGGACAGTTCCACTTGTTAAAATCCCTATTCTAAGCTATGACTGCACACTGCAGCTGCTGCTGACGTTAAAGCATCTTGTCAAGTGTTTAACATGTTGGTGCAGATTTCTCTGCCGGGTCCAAATCATTTTCAGTCTAACTGGTCTCAGACCTGTTTGTCAATATGTCCAATACCTGAATGGTGGACTCGCTATCTGTTCTGATATCACAACCATCACAGGAGAAAAATGTGTCAGGTCTACATTTTAGACCCATAAAGACCTCTGCTATTACTACTCTTACTACTCTGGGTCCCTTCCTTCCTTCTATTCTTCCTTCCTGCCCCCCCCCCCCCCCCCCCCTCCATTGTTTCCTTTCTTCCTTAACATACTATCCCCTCTCACTATCATACCCACATGTAATGGGTTTCCAGTTGACAGTGTGATATTCAGACAGTAACATAGAAGCAGCCTGTGTGTGTGTGTGTGTGTGTGTGTGTGTGTGTGTGTGTGTGTGTGTGTGTGTGTGTGTGTGTGTGTGTGTGTGTGTGTGTGTGTGTGTGTGTGTGTGTGTGTAGTATGTGTGACTGTAGCTGTGTGTGTGTGTAGTATGTGTGACTGTAGTTGTGTCTGTGTGTGTGTGTGTGTGTGTGTAGTATGTGTGACTGTATTTGTGTGTGTCTGTGTGTGTGTGTAGTATGTGTGACTGTAGTTGTCTGTGTGTGTGTGAGTGTGTGTGTGTAGTATGTGTGACTGTAGTTGTGTGTGTGTGTGTGTGTGTGTAGTATGTGTGACTGTAGTTGTGTGTGTGTGTGTAGTATGTGTGACTGTAGTTGTGTGTGTGTGTAGTATGTGTGACTGTAGTTGTGTGTGTGTCTGTGTGTGTGTGTGTGTGTGTGTAGTATGTGTGACTGTAGTGTGTGTGTGTGTGTGTGTGTGTAGTATGTGTGACTGTAGTTGTGTGTGTGTGTAGTGTGTGTGTGTGTGTGTAGTGTGTGTGTGTGTGTGACTGTAGTTGTGTGTGTGTGTGTGACTGTAGTTGTGTGTGTGTGTGTGTGTAGTATGTGTGTGTGTGTGTGTAGTATGTGTGACTGTATTTGTGTGTGTGTGTGTGTAGTATGTGTGACTGTAGCTGTGTGTGTGTGTAGTATGTGTGTGTGTGTAGTATGTGTGTGTAGTATGTGTGACTGTAGTTGTGTGTGTGTGTGTGTGTGTGTAGTATGTGTGACTGTAGTTGTGTGTGTGTGTGTGTGTGTGTGTGTGTAGCATGTGTGACTGTAGTTGTGTGTGTGTGTGTGTGTGTGTAGTATGTGTGTAGTATGTGTGTGTGTGTGTGTAGTATGTGTGACTGTAGTTGTGTGTGTGTGTGTGTGTGTGTGTGTGTGTGTGTGTGTTTGTGTGACTGTATTTGTGTGTGTGTGTGTGTGTGTGTGTGTGTGTGTGTGTGTGTGTAGTATGTGTGACTGTAGTTGTGTGTGTGTGTGTGTGTGTGTGTGTGTGTGTAGTATGTGTGTAGTATGTGTGTGTGTGTGTGTGTGTAGTATGTGTGACTGTAGTTGTGTCTGTGTGTGTGTGTGTGTAGTGTGTGTGTGTGTGTGTAGTGTGTGTGTGTGTGTGACTGTAGTTGTGTGTGTGTGTGTGACTGTAGTTGTGTGTGTGTGTGTGTGTAGTATGTGTGTGTGTGTGTGTAGTATGTGTGACTGTATTTGTGTGTGTGTGTGTGTAGTATGTGTGACTGTAGCTGTGTGTGTGTGTAGTATGTGTGTGTGTGTAGTATGTGTGTGTAGTATGTGTGACTGTAGTTGTGTGTGTGTGTGTGTGTGTGTAGTATGTGTGACTGTAGTTGTGTGTGTGTGTGTGTGTGTGTGTGTGTGTAGCATGTGTGACTGTAGTTGTGTGTGTGTGTGTGTGTGTGTGTGTGTGTGTGTGTAGTATGTGTGTAGTATGTGTGTGTGTGTAGTATGTGTGTAGTATGTGTGTGTGTGTGTAGTATGTGTGACTGTAGTTGTGTGTGTGTGTGTGTGTGTGTGTGTGTGTGTTTGTGTGACTGTATTTGTGTGTGTGTGTGTGTGTGTGTGTGTGTGTGTAGTATGTGTGACTGTAGTTGTGTGTGTGTGTGTGTGTGTGTGTGTGTGTGTAGTATGTGTGTAGTATGTGTGTGTGTGTGTGTGTGTAGTATGTGTGACTGTAGTTGTGTCTGTGTGTGTGTGTGTGTAGTATGTGTGACTGTAGTTGTGTGTGTGTGTGTGTGTAGTATGTGTGACTGTGTGTGTGTGTGTGTGTGTGACTGTGTGAGTGTGTGTGTGTGTGACTGAGCTGGGACTCCAGTATAACAGATGCGTCCTGCCTCCGGAGCAGCAGAGCCACACGCTTTGTTCGGAGAATCAATCCCTCCTCTTAAAGGTCAACAATAATTGCAAAAACTGCGGAGGCATGAAGGCCTAATGAATGCTTAGAGAGCTTCATAACACATCACAGCTATTATACATCAAACCGCTGCAGGCCGAGGGCCCGCTTGTCTGCCACTCGCTCCTACGATCACACTACACTGTCATTGAGCAGAGGAGATAATGGTCATTTTAACATTTACCAAGGCCTCCTCTGCCTCTCCCCTAATTCTTTTTATAAAGGTTCCATGAAATAACTTTTAGTTAATTTCTGCATGAAACATGATATTAGGCTGAGGCTAAAGCTGTTTTCATACCGACTGCGTCACAGCTCTCCTTCATTCAATTGAGACCACCGCGGGGGTGGGACCGCAAAAGGCTTCAGCAGAGTCATCTGCAAAAAGCTTGATCCTCGCTCAGCTTTTGCAACACACTGCAGGGGCTAATCATGGACGTTAGAATACCTTGCGGCGTGTAGCTTGCGGCATCGTGCTCAATCTTGCGTTTACGGTGCAAGGATGAAGACAGAGTGAATTACTGCTGCAGCCTCATGCCACGTCTGGAGCTGTCACACATGTCGCCCCCTCTGAAATCAGTCCCTTTCAGTCCCTTTCAGTCCCAGTTGGACTGAAGTTAAAGCTGTAAAGATGCTAAAGTCATGCTCAGCCTCGCTGCTGCTGCTGCGCCTGTACAGGTGTTTTTATTTGTTTGGGCTGATTTTTCGTCTTGTTCCTACCTCCCCCTGCTTTCCCTCCTTCCTTCCTTCCTTCTTCCTTTCTGTGTCTCCTTGTTCCTCCCTCCCTTCCCTCTGTTCTTCCCCCCTTTGTTTGCTCCTCTCTTTGTCTTACCTTACATCCTTCATTCCTTCCTTTGTACCTTCCTCCTTGCTGCTCTCCCCTCGCTCTCCCTCTCTCTGTCTCTCTCCCCCCTCATCAGTAGGCTGGATGTGTGTCTCCACTCAGCCATATTAGTTGAATTAACATTGCCACAAGCAGACACAGCGATAACTCCACTGCGTCGCCATGGCAACACACATCCATGTGCATTTGGATGTGAATGTGCACAAACAGCACGCACACGTTTAAAGCAACAAATTATGTGTAAGGAAATGCAAGGACGCAAATAATCAAGTTGTACACACACGTCAGTCAACTATTTATGTCTCACACACACACACACACACACACACACACACACACACACACACACCTATTTCTGTCCACATCAAATCACAACTCGCAGTGCACTAACAGAACGAACAGACAGCGAACACAAGACTACGATCAAAGCAGGAGAGTGTTTCTCTGCGCTGGTTGCAGTGTGTGTGTGTGTGTGTGTGTGTGTGTGTGTCCAAGTACATTACAGCGTGTAAGTGTATTATAAGTTTCCCTCCAGTGTTCGCCTGCACTGTCATTCAGTGCATTGTGTGCTGGGTTAAGCCCATTTCTGAGCAGCAAGGAGGGAAATAAATGGCTGAAGTGTAACTGAAACAAGAAATCAGCCTCAGAGCTGAGACGCTGGTGCTCCTGATCTCAGTCTAAATGTTCGTTTAAGGACTAGCTTTGGAAACAATGAGCTGTCGGACTTAAAACAGCCCGCCGTTTAATGCAAAACACTGTGTTGTAAGTGCAGCGCTGCTTTAGGTGCTGGTGAGGTGACGACATACAAGCCAGGAAACCCAAATGCAGAAGAGTTGGCAGTGAAAGAGCTGAGAGGGGGAATTTGGCTGCATTCTTAAATGGCTTTATCTAGTCAGATGTAGAAAGTTACTCTGAACTGTGGTTTTGAGACACATACTTTTCTTCTCTCAGCTGAATTCATCTGACAGCTGAAGTTTCTAGATCTTTTGAAGATTTGAATTTTACATTCAACATGAGATGAAATTCTTCTATTCTTCTTATATCATGTCAGTCCCAAATGGGAGATTTGAGTTTTAACCCACCTGTAAAACAGAGATCTAACCTGTTCACAGTGAGTACTTTTCTTTTGCTTGAACTTCAGTAAAACTTTTATGGAGAACTTTTACTCGTGACGGAATATATTTTTTATTTTTACTTGGGCATTGCTGCTAACTTAAGAAAAGCATTTTAGAACTTCCTCTACTGCATAAAATCTAAATCAAATGCTGGAAATAATCAATAACAAGATTAGCTACACACCTCAAACTACTTCCTGCCTCTAGTTGAGTCTCTTCCTCCCGTTGCATGTTGTAGTCATCCACTGTGATCTACTAATGAATCTCTCAAGGGTAGAACTGAGGTTATTGTTTTGTGTGTGTGTGTGTGTGTGTGTGTGTGTGTGTGTGTGTGTGTGTGTGTGTGTGTGTGTGTGTGTGTGTGTGTGTGTGTGTGTGTGTGTGTGTGTGTGTGTGTGTGAGAGCTGCTCCCATATTTCTGCGAGCATCAGCAAAGCCAGTCAATGCTAATGGACAACATCACCACACTTAAGTGTGATTGGATAAGGGGCGAGGCAAGAGGGGGGGGACGTGTACTTCACTGTGTTTGTGTGTGTGATATACTCAAGGCCTGGTTAGTGCTAAAACTCTCTTTATCACACACACACAGACAGATACAGAGCTTCCTCTCCTGAATCCTTAATGACCTGATTTGTGGGAGGCTGCAGACTGAGACTGTGTTGGTATATTAAAACACTGGTGCAGAATCAGAAACACTCTGCCTTCCTTCACTAAATAAAAGCCGAGGACTTTGAGCATTTCAAGGCCTGCAGAGACCCGAGAGCTTTGAGCGTAACGGAGGAGCGATGGAAGTCTCACGGTTGGTGAGCAGAGCTGCTGGTCTCTGAGGTGTTTTCTTCACATTTGAGAAGCTAGAACAAGAGAAGAGAGAAATTACTGAAATGACCATCAGTTATCAAAACAGTTGCAGAGTATTATTATTATTATTATTATTTATCTTTGGTCTAGTTTTTGGGGCATTTTGGGAAAGAGTTGAACTGCGTAGTTTCGTAATGACTACACCAGTTTGAGACTTCAGATGTGGTTGTCATGGAGTAATTTTATATCAACGTTTTCTCTGCTGAAGGTAAAAATATAAGAGAGGTGATATGTTGCTGTATCTGAAATAGTCAGATCACCACAGAAATCAACACTAAAAAACACCAAGAATCTTTTCCTCAACACAGCATGTCTCATTGTTTTCTCATAACTTGATTATCAAGCCTTTGGCAGGAAACATACATTGAATATTGAAGTTAATATTAAATATTGATCGTGCCCAGAGGCTGCGGGTCTGCTGCTGCTCCGTCTTTCCCTCATTGCGAGTCGTTCTGCGCCAGTGAAACGGCCTGAAACGGTCATGTAAAAGCGCTGCGTTATCACCGTGACTATCTGTGTTTACAGCTGCAGAAAGGGCGAGCCACCGGGTGTGCTCAGCACGACCCCGGCGCCCGGGGGTGACCACGCTAGTCACCGCTCAGTGATCCCTCACAGCACCTCAATTAACCTCCATGGATTGAAGTGGTTATATATCTTAAGAGGAAAGGCCGAGCACCCAGAGTGTGAGGTTATGGAAACTGAACCTGCTGTGGTTATTAATGAGGGGAAGGAGGGGGGAGAGGACAGGGGAAGGAAGGAAAGGGAGAAAGCAACGTGGCAGGAAAGATGAAGGAAAAGGGAGAAAGAAGTAATGGGGGACAGAAGAGGGTGCTAGGATGGGGGCCGAAGAAAGGCATGAACAGAATCTCAAAGACATGTATTTTATATTTTCCGTCATTGATGTGAATGTCTGGTGGGAGACATTCACGGTAACGACGGAGGCGATCCGTTTCATACCTGCTAAAGAATGCTGCATATCCTTTTTCAAAGAGCATTATTTAAAATATCCCAGATTCCCCTTCGAGTCACGAGTGTAAAGTGTTGAGGACACAGTCTGTAAAAGTGTAATCATATTGTCAGCTGAGTTACCTATTATCCCTTAAACGTACTAGAATGTCTTCCATTTTTGTGTCAGTCAGTTTTCTAAATGGCAGGGATTCTCATTTCCACTGACTCCAAGGATGGCTTTTAATACAGTTTTAATAGAATTCACACGGATGTCTGTCAAAGGCTCGCATGGAAATATGAATTTCCATCTCAATAGGGGACTGTACGGGATATCGGTCCTTAAATCCTGAGGACCCATATCCCGTCTCAACCTTGGGGTCGAGACCACATACAACTGGAGGTGAAGTTCAGAAGGTTAACACATGGATAGTAAGTCAGTGTAAAGACACTAATGAGGGCACTCAGATACAAATTTATGTCTGTAAGGTAAGTGCACACAAAGGTGATGGTTGGTTTGCCAATGCCAACATATTACAGTGATATTCATCACATTACATGACAAATGCCAAATTGTGTTTGTGGCACAAATGATCCTATAAAGCTCCCAACATACTCCTAAAAATTCAACTTCACATTCTGGATCTTTCTTTAATTATGGGGTCTTGGCAATTTTGGGACCTTTAAAGTCAAGACCCTGATTTAGTGTCAACGGCTGTTGAACCCGGGAGTCTGTCCAAGATCTAGTCCTCCACTCTGCCTCTGCTTATTCCGGCAAATATGATTGACAGGCCACTCTAGGATCTCTTAGGATCCCGCCTTAGAGGCTGGTGACAAATATTGTGTTTGGCCTCTGGCTGAAAGTCGATGTTATCCAGTTTACATCAGTCAATTTCCTAAAACAAAGCAAGATTTTGTGTTTAACCTTCAATATTCTTTGTTGACATATTTCAAGAATTCATGTGAGATTCAATGAAACCTCTGAAACTAACTACAAGAATATTCACACAGACTGATGAGAGGGCAGGAAAATATTTCTCCCACCCTGTACGCTCGAATGAGCCGGCACCAAATACCTCAAATTTAAATTGGAAGACGAGAAAGCCGTTTGTAGTTGTTGTTGATATAAAAGTCCACCCAGTTAGTTGATAAATGGAAAGGCCCTTTCCCAAGGCCGTGGTCTGAAACTCACTACAAAGCTTCTTTCTTTCTCCACTTGAGTCACTCCTACAGTCTCACAGTGGACCAGATAAAGAAGCTAATGGCTCTTCCAAAATCCTTATGTGACTTAATGGAAGTTCACTCTTTTGAAACTGAGAGTGAAATAGGACTTTTTTTGCTTTCCGACAGCAGGAAATAGACAATCGCACCACTCATGAAATTTATCTAAAGGTCATTCTCTGAAATGGAGGATGAAGCAGCTTCCTTTTGCCCTTTTTTATGGGGACCACTGATGTAGATACCTCACAGAGAGGATACTATATTGAGTAATTAGCAGTTATACACCTGAGTGACTCCTTGTCTTGTAAATGGGGTTTTATGCGTACCCACTGAGCATTGATTCGGTGATTTGCAGGTGAAAAGACTTCAAAGTGTGAATATCAGAAGTTTATTTTAAAAGTGGACGTATTTTAGACGTGAAGGTTACATATAACCATTGTTTCCACTTCATATTGAACACTAGTTATGAAACCTAGATTAACAAACGTGTTTAGAAATGCATCGCCAAAAGATGATCATAATTATAGTTTGCTCAGAGTCCTACATGTGGATGTCATGTTGTCAAACAGTTGTATGTTTGCAGTGTTTCAATCCTTCATGTAGCTCTGAATCTGACGCTCGACGTCTACACATCTTTTGACCAGAAGGATACACACTGAGTCTTACTAGGGAAGATAATGCTAGCAGACTTGCACCACTTAACCTTGTGTATGTTTAAAGCGTAAAGCCTGCTGTCAGTGAGTCACTGAATTCAGTGCAAGAACACTTCAGGAACATGCAGAGCGATGATTTTGGTACAGATGATTTCTTAACTTCATCTCCAAACATGTGACGCCGCCATATTTTTTGTAACCATGTTCCCAGACTGCCTCAGCAATTCTCAGGCATTTACTGCAGGTTGAAGTCAGGATACGTTCCTCAAACAGATGTGTCACATTTAGTCTCAGCAAGATGGGTGAAGGACAGCAGGCTGAGTCAGGAGAAAGACCTGGTTCAAACGCAGGGCACCTGAGCAGAATACATGCTGTGTGTGGCTAATGGAGCGGGATGATGGCTACTTACCGTTCATAAATACGCAGCCAGAGACAAAACACAGGCAGTGGACAGTGAAACTGCTCGGTGGCATGAACTTTGATGCAGTTTGCATTCTAATGTTCTACTTTTACAGTGCAAACAACCTTATTGCGCCTATAAAAGCCTGCAGTTTTAAACAGAAATCTCATTTGAAGTTATTTCCAGGGTAGTGTCTTGGTTATCCTTTATTGTGGATACATTCCTCATCATGTGGAAATAAAACTTCTTTTTCTCAGCGGAGGACTTAAGTTTGAGAGTCCCTTAGTGCCGTGACTCAAACTGATGAAGTGCTTTGAAGATCCAAAGAAAATAAATGAAGACAGTAAAGTATGTTGTGAGTGTGGACCTTTTAAATCTTTTTATATTCTTCTTTTTGGAGTTTAACTCCAACATTTCTTACGCTTTGTTTTCTTAGTTGTATCTCATGTTTAGTGAGGACTGCGTGATAAAGAAAATGTTTTTACAACTCAGATCAAGTACGTAAAAGATAGGAAATATATATCCAACATTAATCTTAATCCTTATATGTATAATTCAGTCAGTAAATACAGTAAAAATCCATTGAAATGAAGGTAGTGTTTGCGCGGGTAATAACGGCCAGGTGATTAGAAATGATGGTGCTCGTAAATGCTCTAAATGCTTCACTGAGCATCACAGCTAAGTGTCCACCACCTGTCTATCAGCTGAAAACCTCCCTGCTGCTGCCGACCTCAAACCTCCACGAAGCCACAAAGAAAATGAGACTGGATGAGACAGTCGCTGATATGGAACATCCACACTATGACCGATATGTCGTGAATGTGCCAAATTTCTCATTGAGCGGTGAGTTTAATTTTACAGGATATCTGAGTAAACTCGAGTTTCAGTTTCACCACCTCTCTGTCGCTCTCCCACAGCAGCCCCCCCCCCCCCCCCCCCGTCTCTCTCTCCCTGTGTGATGTTGTCTCTGGTTCTGACACATTCCTCAGTGCAGTACTGTCTGCCTGCACATCCCCTGCTTCAGATCAAGTAAAGATGCCCACGTGATTCCCCAGAACTGTCAATCATTCTCTTTCTAGCCTCTTGAATGTTTAGATTTTCTGTTTTTATATCGTAGAAAATAGAATATTTTTACATAAACTAAGATTGAATAGTTGCAGCTCTAATGGATTTTCTGATTACGTGGTGCGTCTTTAGTTAATTGTACATGTAGTAAAGTATCTCGTTCCTATAGTTCTTCTTTTTAAAACTCAGCAAACACTGAGAAACCTTAAACTATGACAGAAAGTCCTGAAATGTTTCGAGAGACAAACACTTTTCTTCCTTGGTGCTCTTCAGCGCTGCCTCCTGCTGGGATCAGACACCACAGTCATCTCTATGCAGAGGTACAAGATGGAGTTACTGTCTGTCACAAATAACTGTGTGTGATCCAGCATTAGTTTATACTGTCCCACACACACACACACACACACACACACTCTGTCCTCTCCTTGTCTGTCCTCTTAAAGAGACGATTTACGAGCAGCAGCGACGTCTCAGGCCATCGGATCATGAAGGCTAACTTTCTGTCAGGACACAGCTGCCCACACACACACACACACACACACACACACACACACACACACACACGCTGGAAACATATACATACATACACAACACAAAACCCTGTGAATTGTATTCTGCTACAAATCCTCCTACGCAAGCTGCCGTTGGAGTGACTAAGGTTTACTTCTGCATTCACACAGACACAGTTTCACACACACACACACACACACACACACACACACACACTGCGAGCTACTTGTGGAGGAAGACGAGGAGGTTTTATTTGACTCTGGAGGGCTGTTTGATAGAAGTCATTATCTGATTCCTGCTCTAACCTGATAGAACTGGATATTATAGCAGCGACTGTGTGTTTGCCTCTGGCTGTGCACAGTGTTGTTTGTTTGTCAGTTCTGCTGTGTATCTATATGTGCAGATTCCTGCAGTGGGAAATTACTTTACATGCACACATTTCCAGTCTGCAGCACACTCCTGCAGGTAATCAGTTTAACGGCATGCTGGTTTTTGGTTTCTGTACCCAAATATAGCCACAGTGGAGTTTTAAAACGTCAACATTGAGCTGCATTGGTGACAAAATCAGGAAAGCATCTTTAAAGTTTCGCACTCTGGGAAGTTTGTGACGTTAATGTGATCCCGATAACCTTCATGGGAACAACTGGCACCCAGGAGGTCAAACGTTTGAACTTTACAACATAAATCAGGAGGCGTCACAATTGTGTCCAGAAGAAATAAGTTAATGAAAGTGTGTGAGTGCATCGGGCCGTTAAAATGGGTTAGAAAGCAGATCAACAGACACACACATTGTAGAAAGTCTGTGTCTTCATGCAGCTCTGGAGGTTTCTGAATAGATTTCCTGCCTTTGACACAAGTTCATACTTGCAGAGATGAATTTTCGGGTTTCTGTCCTTCATGTTGTTCTGAGTATCTCACAGTTTCTCCTCATAGACCCCCTGAAGGTTCCTGGAGGATACGTTCCTATAGTGTGACATTATGTAGGTTGGGAGAGCTCAACAGTAGATGACGAATACATCCTCAAAATCTCTGTCTGCAGCCCAGGAGTCTCTGTTGTTATTAAGTTATCCTACTCGGTCCAGGGGCACTGACCTCAGGGCCGCGGACGCCCAAAACAAGACCCAAAAGAGGAACATGGTTGACAAGTGGATCAATACTAAAAACAGATAAGTCAAATGTACTTTAGCCATTTTTTCCCTTAGAGTTTATATATATATATATATATATATGAGAGAGAGAGAGGATCTTCATGCTTCCACAGCAGAAATGCTTTAAACATGGATGAGCTGCTGTATTTAGGTTTAAGGCAAACTGCCCTTGTTTGCCTTCTTTGTTGCAGATTGAAACATGATTTTACAACAGTAATCTGGTGATAAGATTTAACTTCAACAGTCTTTGATTTATCTTCACTTTCTTCATTTTGGTGATAATCTGAGTCTTAGAAAAGCCGACATCCAGGACTTGAAAGATAGATACTAGATAGATACACGGTGTTGTGTTAAACATTAAATCCAGGTGAAGTTAGTGTCTGTTTCCGCTCTCTCTCTCTCTCTTTCTCTCCGTCATGCTCTCTCCGTCGCTGTCACTGGACTGCATCTGCAGAGCAATGGAGGGGTTTCCAGGGAGAAACTGTAACTGAGGCGAGCCGGGGTGAAGATACTGTGAAATGATTTAAATCCTCCCAGAGGATCTGTGTTGTGGTTGTGCAGAAATCAGATTAAAACACAGCAAGATGGAGACGTTTGGAGGAAACGGCTCAGAGGGACGACGAACTGAAGAGCATCCCTGTCTGTAGGGGGTTTGGGGGGGGGGGGGAGCCCCAGCATTAACATTACAGGCCCAACAATCGTCTGCAACCTGCACTGACATGTTTGTGGACATGATCCCGAGGTGTTGAGATTAGGTTGTAAATGATGCAGTGATACTTTAAGTGCAACACAAGGAGACTTTAATGAAGTTAAGGGCAAAAAAGAAAACATCATTAGATTCTCATCTTCAGTGGTTTAAATAACGCCATCCGCAATGGTCGTTTAATTTGTATTCCTAAACAGCTTTGACACCACAAGTCTGGTTTGCATATTAATAAACTTCCTTTTTCTCCTCAACAAAGGCCTGAATCTGTGTGGTGCAGCTTCATCACTGCTGGGGCTCCAGGAGGCTGTAAACGCATTCTGAGAAGAGATCTTTGCTGGAAGTTGCATGTCTATCTTTGGATTGTGGAGGACGTTATAACAAGGAAGTGTGTCAGTGCTCTGATTCATTTTTCTGTTCTCTGTGTTCGCAGCTTTCAGGGATTTACTGTTTACTTTAAAGTTCAAAAGGGGAATTCAGAGTTCACTCGAGAGAGTGGGGGACTGATTGTGAAACTGCGTCTGACATGCGTCTTGTGTCGACGCGCAGTGAGAGTAAATCCAGTCATTCTCATGTCTTGTAAATGTTGTAAATAAACTCACCTTATGTGGAGCGCAGTGGATAAACATTTGCACTGTTGGACATCCTTGAGGACGACTTTGTTGAGCTTTCTAAGTACATTTTCCAGTTAGGTTTGGGACAAACTACCTTCCCTCACAGACAGAGTGTGACAGTGACAGTTTAAACAGTTGAAGTTGCTTCGGTGAGGATATAATGCGTTTGTGTTTACACTGGTGGCCGATTCTGGAGGGTGAGCAGCATTGAAATTCATAACAGGTTATAAAAACAATTTATCCTGAGCTGTTTAGACTGAGGTTCATCATAAATAAAACCATCACATTGTTCTTGCTTAAAGTTTCACAACACTTCAACCTTATCTTTTAATTAATTTCCCTCTGATCCCTGCCAGTGGAGGACAGCAGCGTAGTCTGGATGCATAAGGTGGAGACGTACTATTCAGCTGCCTTCACAGTAACCCTTCCTGTACCTGCTGTCACAGATAACACAGTTAATATATTCTATATTCTCAGCCTGAATCTACACCACATAACACAGACTGCTCCATGCTTCAGTGACTCCTCCACATGTCTGCATATCTAAAGTATAGATATTTGTAAAATGAGATTTTCATCTTCTCCCACACTTCCTCTAAAAGCTGTTATTTTCTAAGTAAGCTGTGACCTTTGTTTTATTACTACTGCACTCCTTGTAAGTTGCTCTGAGTGCACAGACTGCAAAATAACAAAATGTCATGTCTGTGAGTGTAATGGATTTGTTTAGTGTTGGTGTATCTGCAAAAACAGGAGAAAAAAACAACCTCAACAAAGCCAGACAATCTTCAAATGCTGCTGAAGAAATAAAAGGCCATTCTTCTCAGTTTAAAATGATTCAGAAGCAGATCATTGTTTCTGGTCTTCCAAAGGGCCGTCAGAACCCTCCAGTCCCCTCTCTGCTGCTGTTGGAGTGATGATTATATGTTGGCAGCAGTGGAAGAGTTCACATGGGGGACATATGGTTCCTTGTCAGAGATAAGATTTCTGCTGGCTCACAAGTGTCAGGGGAGTCTTCATTTCTCTGCGTCTGAACTCGGCCGCTGAGGAGCACCGGCTGGCCTTCAGTCGATAAACTGAGAGGGGAAGACGAGCATCTTCACCACCCTCATCAACTCTTTCTTCTGCTTCTTCTCTCTCTGCTGCCTCAACGATCTGCTCCGGCTGATATGTTTTTGTCCAGTTTTCAGTCAAAACTTTAAAATTAGAAGTCCAGTGTCTATGCAACCAGCTACACCCGGTCTCTTTCATCCCTCACTAACACGAGGAGAAGTTAGATGAATTTGACAAGGAATCTGGTGGAGTCGCTGAGGAGCCGCCAACAGATATACTGAGTCACTTTTCTTGCATGTTGGTTGATCCAAAGATGCATGTGGGTATTAGAAATGTACGTAACGTGTACCTGAAGTCTACAAATATACCTGTCCTGTGTGTGTGTGTGTGTGTGTGTGTGTGTGTGCCCTGTCAAAAATACACACTCACGTACACACCCACCTCTGACTCCTGTAAGAAACATTTCAGCATCATCAGTTTTGTCTTCAAAGAGAAGTTGAGGTGTGTGTGTGTGTGTGTCTGTGTGTCTGTGTGTGTGTGTGTGTGTGTGTGTGTGTGTGTCTGTGTGTGTGTGTGTGTGTGTGTGTGTCTGTGTGTGCGTGCGTGTGTGTGTGTGTGTGTGTGTGTGCGTCTGTGTGTGTGTGTGTGTGTGTGTGTGCGTGTGTGTGTGCGTGTGTGTGTGTGTGTCTGTGTGTGTGTCTGTGTGTGTGTCTGTGTGTGTGCGTGTGTGTGTGCGTGTGTGTGTGTGTGTGTGTGTGTGTCTGTGTGTGTGTCTGTGTGTGTGTGTGTGTGTGTGTCTGTGTGTGTGTGTGTGTCTGTGTGTGTGCGTGTGTGTGTGTGTGTGTCTGTGTGTGTGTGTCTGTGTGTGTGTGTCTGTGTGTGTGTGTCTGTGTGTGTGTGTGTGTCTGTGTGTGTGTGTGTGTGTGTGTGTGTGTGTCTGTGTGTGTGTGTGTGTCTGTGTGTGTGTGTGTCTGTGTGTGTGCGTGTGCGTGTGTGTGTGCGTGTGTGCGTGTGTGTGTGTGTGTGTGTGTTTGGACCTGGCTTGCCTTTCATCTTTGATCAAGAACTAAATAAGGCCTCCAGCTCTGATCCCGTCAAACCCTGAACTCACACACTCTCAGAGGCATTGTTTCTCTCGTACCTGGTGTGTGTGTGTGTGTGTGTGTGTGTGTCTGTGTGTGTGTCTGTGTGTGTGTGTGTGTCTGTGTGTGTGTGTGTGTCTGTGTGTGTGTGTGTGTGTGTGTGTGTGTGTGTGTGTGATAGTGAGGGAGATGAGAAATGAAGACAATGAAAGTGCATTAATACATGGATGCTGCTTTTGGCCTCTTGTCAAACTGTAAATGCAAATGTTTTATTACGTAGATTTTACATTTAATGTAACACGGAGACGTTTGCTGAGGTTTTCTTCTTCCTCAAGAAAGACGTTTGTGGGTGGTTGAGGTGAAAGGAGCAATTAAACACGATTTATGTGATTAGGAGTGTCAAACTCTCTCCTGCTCTCTTGCTTTGACATTAATGCTGAACAGCCTTCACACACACACACACACACACACACACACACACACACACACACACACACACACACACACTCTCTGCTCTGGACCCCACCACATGAGGCGAGGTGCATTAATGTGATTTGATGTAATGCACTTGATCATATCATATATCTGCAGGGTGTGTGTGTGTGTGTGTGTGTGTGTGTGTGTGTGTGTGTGTGTGTGTGTGTGGAGTCTATAAATAGACCTCCCTGCTGACTGGATAGAGCTGACAGTTTATTCCTGTGACAGGCAGAAGAAATCATTTGGCAGGTCAGCTTCATTTGGCACATTTATCTGATATGAAGAATAAAGATAGATTTTAGTTCAGTCGTTGTCGGTTCTTCAGATAGAAGCTGCTCTTCAGATTTCTCTTGTTCAGAGCAGAAAACAACAGTTCAGATTTCCCCATCGGAGAAGTTCTCTCGTCACAGTGGAAAACCACACGGGACCCTGAACCCTCCACTGAAATGCAGGAGAATATTAGTAATTACCAACATATTAACCCAGGCTTGTGTGAAATCCAATCAAACTAATCAGAATCAATTCTAGCCTTTCGACATCCTCATGGGGTAAATAAACTTCTCAGAGTATCAGCCGACTGTACGTCCTGCACTCTAACATCATATAGACATTCATCAGCATTGATATGTAAGTTTTGTTAATTTAACATTTCTAGTTTTCATTTTTGTTTGTACACAAAAAGACATAATTAGCATACTAGCATATTTGCCAGCACGCACTCATTGCAGATTAAAACCCTCCTCCGTTACACACATGACGGAAGCGTTCCTTTGATACAGGCCCCGCTTGTTTCCTTGACAAAGAATGAAAACAACTTACCGTCTGTAGGTCACTCAATGTGAAAGTCATCAAACTGATTGCAGTGCAGCTGCTTGTTTGTAATATTTGATTGTAATGACATTTGTCTTTCATGATGTCTTCTTGTCTGGTTGAATGTTAGTGTTATGTTATGTGTGTGTGACGCTGTTCAGATTAACCATCTGCCATTGTTGCTGTAGTCAAATAAAAAGAAAAGAAAAAACGTGATAATTATCTCGTTATCTCCAGAAAACAACCTTTTGAGGTGATGAACCTGATATCAAAGAAAGCGACTTTGTTTTCCAAGATAAGGCGATAATTAACTCGTGATCTCGAGATAACGTGGGAATTGAAAAAAACAGCAGCTCTCGGCTTCCGTGTTATTGTGTTTTGTTTTTTCCCACCACAGAATGAATGAATGAATGAATGAATCTGTCCTGTTTAGTTCACATGATCTTGACTCGTTGTCTCCACCGCGGGAAAGTGAGATTCGTACCAAACGTGACAACAAGACAAAATGTCCTTCCTGGAATGCAAGTCTGCTTTGTTCATATAAAAGACCGATTTGTCTCAGAGGGATTTACAATAAGAATATCATGATACCCCCACTCACAGAAAACAGTCTGCCACGGCTATCTGCGCTAAAGGAGGGTGAATGATTGATGGGGCCATAACAGAAGGGGGAGGGGGTTTGTTCCCAGTGTCCGGCTCCCTCCCTCCTCCATCACTGCCCAGTTTGTTACTGAAGTTGTAGATGTGTAGGTGTGAGTGTTCCTCTGTTCAGAGCGAGAGACTAATTAAATCTAATCCTTCCCCTCTGAGACGGTCTCGGCCTATTCTAAGAGGAAACAGCATTATCCCGGGATAATCACATTCATGCTGGGCCTGCTGGGAGCACGTCCGCCGCTGTCAGTCACCGCGTGGCTCCTATTCATCTTTAATAACTCCTCGCTCTCACTTCTGCACCTCTGCTTGTTCCCACAGCTATAATCTCTTCAGTCGTTACTGGCAGTTTTTGGTGGATTTCAGGCGTTGAATTTATGCGCTGAATGGAATCCAACCTGAATTACTTAACAAAAGAGAAAGTGTTGAAGTACATTGTGTTTCTGGATTCATAAGCGGCTCGAGTTTGATACCAGAAAAACTAAACTAACAAACTGTCAGAATTTGGTGTCAGTCAGTCTTTCTAAAGCGGCCATTTTGGGTCATATTGGGTTCCATGACAGAAGAGGAAACATAAAGACCAGTTTCAACAAAGAGTTATCACAGCTTTTATGGGAATTTTAGGAAATCAAAAAGCCGAAGTAGACAATGAATTGGTCAAGTGGTTCACCAAGAAAGGCATCATGATCTGAAAGCTTCGTTTGAGGATTCAAGGATTCACAGAGATTTCAACACGATAAGGAGGCGATGATTCAGATGTCGTTTTCCCATGTGACAGATTTCCCTCAATCCTTCCCAGAAATGCCAACGCTGACGGATTGTTGGAGGATTGTTGGACAGAAATTCAGAGCGAAAATGTGATATATTGGGTGGTTGCGTGGGCTTGTTTGAGCTCATGGTTTTAGTTGTCAGTTTGTCTGACGGTGGAGGTGTGAACCAGCTGGCTGGTTTGGTTCAGTTTGTGTGTTCAGATGGAAACTGTCTGGGATTTGACTCTGAATTCAATGAGTTACTCGCTTTATACAGAACAAATGTAAGTTCTTTTTCCTGTATCCTTCTTTCATTTCAATGTCAACTCATAAAGCTAAGTACATGTAGCCTACCTTCATACAACGACTATCAGATGTTTCATTATTTCAATCATAATTTAGATAAACAAACACTAACTTTGGCTCAATTGTGTTAAATATAAAAATAGGTTTTGTCAGTGTAATGAAGGAATAAAGAGTTTTGGTTCAGTTTATGCACCAAACCACAGGTATTTTATTTTGCACCAGTACTGAACAATGTCTCCAGTTGTACTAATCCTGCCCTCATTATCCTGAGTCTCTGTTTTCTGTGTGAATGCAACAAAACATTATGCTGCCATAATATACAATACTGTGAACTTATCGATTGTGTGTTTATCAGTTGTGTTTGTGGGAGTGGTAGTGTTTTCCAATAAAGAGCTGCAGGTCTCTCATCGGAGGAGCAGTAATCCTTTAATAGGTCTCGCAGCGTCTTCACGTTGTCAGTCCTTTTACATTTCAAACAGCAGATATCTGGTCTCAGAACAAAGCTGCAGTATATTTATTCAGCAGCGGAGAAGAAAACTTCACTTGTGTCAGACAGAAATAGAACTGAAGCTTTAAATGTTAAATCATCATCTCAGGAGCCTGTCAGTCAGTTTTTAAAAACTCTGATTATTGTTGAACTTTTCAGCGTCAGACCCCTGAGCTTTCTGCTCGCAGCTCCTCAAATTAGTCTTTTGTTCTTGTGGATGGCCTCTCTCCTCCACGCTGCCCTCCTCTGCTTATCTTACCCTCCTCCTCCTCGTCCCTCTTATCTGTCCTCCTCAGTACTTCCTCTCTTTATTAGTGGACTACTTCTCTTCTCCAGATTAGCTGTCTGTCTGTCTGTCTGTCTGTCTGTCTGCTGGACTCCATACAGGAGTAAATATTCTTGCTTTCGTCATATTTGTCTCATGTGTTGACTTTTTAAAAATGTCTTTTCCCTCTCGTTATGCTGCACAAATCTGATTTTCTTCTTCCCACGCTTGTTCTGTTCTAGTTTGTTTACTCCGAAAATCCTGCCAGCGCCCCCTGGAGGCTCTTATATTCATTACACCAACTCTGAAAATGTTTGACTGTGATTTGGCTGTATTCTTTGAGCCTTACCATTGCAGTCTAAGTGTTTGACCTGAAGGTGGCAGTAGAGGGATCCCCCAGTAACAGCACTGGACTGTGAGAGGATTTTGGCATTGTGGCCAGAGTTGGTACTGCAGGTCAAGTGGCCTACAAAGACTTTTCTCCATATATAATCATTACGAAAGAAGCATCTGCAAAACTACAGACCAAAAACATTTAATTGAGTTAAACAAATACAAGGGGCTGCGTTTCGTTGTTTTGTTTTGTTTTACTTTCATAATGTCAAGAGGAGGGTTTAACAATCCCGGCAGCAGCAATCAGTTTGTCTTTTGTGGCGAGGATTGTGAGGTAAAGAAACATGGTGTCCACGGTTCAAAGTCATCTACCTGGAATGTGCGCTTGCACGTGTTTGACGTTTCGTGTTACGTGTTTTGTTTTTTGCTTGAGCCCACATTGAGCCAACAGTGGTCCCATTGAAATGAATGAGAGGCGCATCTTGAAACATGATATATAGTTCTCTTAAGTTATCCATGGTTGAACATCTGGGGAGCAGGAATGTGATCATAATGAGTTTCTGTGTGTGTGTGTGTGTGTGTGTGTGTGTGTGTGTGTGTGTGTGTGGAGGCTGATGGTGGCTCCAGAGGACAGTTCAGGTCCTGGAGATGTGGAGGTGTGCTGCTCTGAGTAAATCTTCCTCCCTTCCTGTCTTCCTCTCTCTCTGGTCAGCGACACCACATACGTCCATGATTGTTGTGGTTTTTTTTCCTTTCATTCAATCTGTTCTGCTTTATTGGTTTTAATTATTTTCTGAATGATTAACTCACCGAGCTCAGCAGACTCTGCGTTTGCAAATGCAGCGTCAAGTGTGTGTGTGTGTGTGTGTGTGTGTGTGTGTGTGTGTGTGTGTGTGTGTGTCAACCTCAGGTGCAGTGGGCGTGTTGAACTGTCAACAGCAGTAAGTTAACATAATGGATATACTCTGCTGAAGGGGTATTGTTGGTGTGACAGAGTGTGTGTGTGTGTGTGTGTGTGTGTTCAACAGGGATGAGTGTGTTGTGTGTGTTTGTGTTAATTCTACACGTGTTTTCAAAGTGTGTCTGTTTAGCCGGTTTAGTCCATTATGTTCAACACATACTGGACTAAAACATCTTCATTTGTCCCTTGAATGTCCATAGTTTCTCCAACAAATCCAGATTGAAGCTTAAAACCGAGTTCAGAGGTTTAAAGGATGAATTAATGGGTTAATCAGGGAGGTTTTGATGCCTTTTGTGTAAATTAAGGCTACATCACATTTATACCAGGAGTTTAGAAACGAGGAGCTTCAGCTGGTGTTCCTCCTTCCTGTAGGTTTGTAGTTAACATTTGTCGTTCTAATATGTTTCATTTCCTTATTTTTGTGTTCATCTTCTCCTCTTTCTCTTTCTGTTCTCTCACTTCTTCTCCGTTCCTCCTCTTCCTCTGTGTCCTCTCCTTTTTTCTTGTCTTGGCTCCTCTTTTTGATCTTTCCATCCCATCTTCTCCTCCTCCTTCCAATTTTCCTACCTCCTTGTTCTCCTTCACGTTCATTTTCCTCTCCCGACATCCTCCTACTCCTGCCTCCTCTTCTACATCCTCTTACCCCCCCCCCCCCCCTGTTTTGCTCTCCTACATGTCCTTTCCTTCTCTTTCTCCTTCCATCTTCTCACCTCCCCATTTTCATTTTTTCCATCACTTTCATCTCCTCTTCATCATACCCCTTTTCTCCTCTCCTCTTTTGCCTCCCCATCCCATCATCCTCCTTCCTCTTCCTCCTCCTCCTTCATCACTCCTGCTCTCTTTTCTTCCCTCCTGTGTCCTCTTTTTCTCTTCCTCCTCTTCTCGTCCTGCTCATTAGTGGGATTTGTAACATGTTCATGCATGCGAGGCGCCGTGGAACAAATTAAGCCCTCTAGCAGCATCGTGTTTCTTTATCCCTCCTCCCTTTGCAATAATGTCCAGTATAATCTGTCTTTGGCCGGCCGGAGTCCCCAACTGGTCCCATAATCCTCCTTGTAACAAGACGGCAATTAGAAGTTCACACCATCAAGCTCGAGCCGCGCAGTCGAGGCTTTGGGGCTTTAATGAGAGCAGAAGGTGTCGGGCGATGATGCTGAGCTCGGGTCCGGATGGTGATGATAACCCCTGGAGCTGGATGTGATGCTGCTGGAGGCTTTGTTGTTGCATAATGTGGCCCTCTAACATTTGGTGACATTTACAGTGAAAAGTTTGTCGACACCTGAACGTTACAGTCATATAGTCAACATCTCAAAACACAGCCCCCACTCTTCAGACTGTCCACCAGATGCTGAACCTGGCTGGGGTTAGGGGATGAGGACAAACACAGAGTGGAAGTGAAACTTATTATGAGTATGTGAGGTCAAAGTACTGCGAGGATGTAATTCAAGATGACGACAGAGAAGGTAGGAAACAGGGATGAGGATTAGCTGCTTTTCTCTCTGTCATTGTACATTGAATATATTTGGGTTTTAGACTGTTGGTCCAGCTGTTTGCTCTGTTTTCTGTAGACTAAATGAGAAAATGAGGAATCAAAAACTAAACTGAATGGATAGTGAAAATGAAGGATTTCATTATTTTCCCTCTTCAGTTTCTCTGTGTAGGTTTGATACATTTTGTCTTGTCGAATCGATAATGTTGTTTAAATGGACTCATTATCAGTGCTAAAGGCCAAAGCTGCTGATCCAAGCTGAGGCTGTGACTGTTAGGATTGTTGAACAGCCGCCATGACGGCATGAAAAAAGAGCTGCATCACACACACACACACACACACACACACTCACACACACGCTGACAGAGATAAGATGCAAGTTGAACACACACACACACACGAACACACTGAAGGCAGCTGGGCATTATCAGGCAGCCCATGTGTCATACAACCACCGGTCACAGTGAGATGATGACAGCTGATCGATACAGGTGTCTGAGCGTCCTGACCTTCATCTCAGGCCTGTCAGTCAACAGCTGCTTGATAAAAAAAAAAAACCGACGTGAGCGGGCGCTTGTCCCAACGCAAACTGCTGTCTGACGGTCAGACGACATCGTGACGTTATCGCTGCCGTCCCTCAGCCGAAGGGGGAGCAGGGTGGTCAGATCGGGATCCACCTCCCAGCAGCAGGTGGCACTTTAAAACCGGCTCTGGCTTCAAATTTAACTAAGTTCTGCATGAAAAATAAGGCCAAATGATGATTTCTCTTCCCTTATATATTGTCTTGTCCCATCACAAAACAACTGCTATGGCAACACAGTGTATTTATGAAGCAAAGTTACTGTGAACTGCTTTTATAATTTCTTATTTCCTCACGGCTGCTCACAAGAGGGTTCAAATGGATCCCTGAATTACAAATCAATACCAAAAGTTAAGGGCTGGGTTATTGTTTCCTGACTTCCTGCAGAGTACTTTAGGTTTAGAGAGTCAACAGCAGGTGAAATAATGAGTTTTAAGCCACGAGGAATATTGTTTTTAAAATGGCGTCCTCAGGAGAAAATGTTTTAAAACTTTTAAAAAAGGTTTTTCTGTTTCATGAGATGATGGAGAGAGCCAGGCTGAATAGCAGGGTCACGTACACAACACAAAGTTTGACTTTTGAGAAGGAGAAACACATCAAAGTGCGAATCACCAGACGGCTGGAGGGCAGGCTCCGATGACGAACCAGACCCGCCTGACGGAAAGTTTCTCCACTGATTCCTACCAGATGGAAGGTAACTGGCCGTTGACTTGAGGTTATTTTCCATTCCAGAAGTCGTATTCAGCCGTGATGTAGCAGGAAAAAGGGACTGGTGAATTCTGGCGTCTGCCTGCTGTCTGACAGATGGCTGATGGGTAACCGGAGTGACTCCCTGGTGTCCTTCAGAGGACACAGCAAGGTTCAGTTTGGCCAACTTCACTCAGTTAGTTCCACTACTTTTAGGCTTTACAAATAGGTAAATAATCACATTTTAATAAGGCTGGGTATCATAAAGACGGCACCAGAACTTTCCTTAGTTGTCTGACTGAAACGTTCTTAATGAAGTCAGTTGAAATGTTCTTCGTGGTATTTCTGATGTCAAGTATCAACAGCTGATCGTGATGACGTCACTGTACCTGTGAGATATGTTGCTTTGTGTGAAATCAAACGTAATCTGAAGAACGTAACTACTGACACACAAAACAGAACCGAAACCACACACACACACACACACACACACACACACACACACACACACACACACACACACACGGACACACACACGGACACACACACACACCTTGCAGACAGACGAGTGCTCCAGTCTTCTCCTCTTTTATCAGAACTTTTGTCCCGTATGGATTAGTCCATTGGCGTGTGACGCCTGCGGTCGCTTGGATACAGATTCCTGCTCGGTTATCGGAGGAACGCCGCCTCACAGGCAGCCAATCAGCTCGCAGCAGCCCGGCTAATGGCCTCGATAATCAATTTGTTGGCTTTTTCTAATTTTAAATCCAATTATCTTAGGGGGGAGGGACGGCGGCTATTGATGGTGTGTTTGTGTGTCCCAATGAGTGTGATTCGTGTGTGTGTGTGTGTGTGTGTGTGTGTGTGTGTGTACTGTCCCAGTGAGTTGACAGAACAATTTGCGTTGACAAGGCAATTTGTTTTTGTTCTTGTCGGCAGCCTCAGATTGGAAAAGCGAAAATGTCTCTCACTCCCTCAACAACACACACATGCGTGTGCGCACACACACATGCACGCGCAAAGTAACACTGAAACACACTCATAAGACGACAACACACACACCTTGATGGAATCACGAGATTAGACCCAATCAAATTTAGTCTTATTCTTTCATTACCCCACTCCTCTGTCTCTCTGTATCACACACACACACAGACACACACACACACACACACAGACACACACACACACACACACACACACACACACACACTCAGACTGGATGAGGTCAATGTAGGTGCCAGTGAATGAGGATAATCTGGCAACAAGGCAAACAGCCAGTAAACAATCAGCCACAAAAAAGACGTGAAACTAACTGGCTTTGTCACTTGTGTGTGTGTGTGTGTGTTTGTGTTTGTTTGTGTGTGTTTCAGTATTTATATGTGTGTGTGTGTGTGTGTGTTATCAGCAGCCTGCCGGCTTGCTCCCTCGACAGGCCTTTAGCCCTCTCTTGTTTCTATTTTTCCCTCTATCTGTCACACACACACACACACACACACACACACACACACACACACACACACACATGAGATGAGTTCTTCTCCTCTTCCTCTTTTCACTTTCCCCCCTTTTGTCCTCCTTTCTTCCTCTTCTCTCGTCTTCTTCCTCCTCTCATTCCTTTTGCTTCCTGGTTGGGAGAACAAACGAAGAAAAGGCAACAGAAGAATTTTAACAAACACACACTCGCATCCTTTCTGACAGCAGCATCAGTAGTGTGTGTGTGCGTGTGTGTGTGCGTGTGTGTGTGTGTGTGTGTGTGTGTGTGTGTGTTTCGGCTCTAAAAAACCTGAAATCCAAACAGCCGACTCATCTGTTTGAGAGAAAACAATGTTTGTAGTGAGTGAAGTTGTTTGAGGGTAAAATAAATCTTTAGCTCTCTGCTTCATCTCTCTCTTTCTTCTCCTCTTCGTCCCTCTTCTTCCTCGTCTCTCTCTCTCTTTCTCTTTGTTTTAGCTGCTTGGGAGTCAGAGGGGATTTTTCCCCCTTTGAGGTTCACACAGAATGTTCAATTTTATTTGTAGAGACACGATTTTATAGGCGAGAGAAGAACGTGGAATTTTAAAACAACGGAATCTGTGTTCACATTACAGCTAAAAATAAATGATGAAAAGCCACAGTGCTAAACTCGCCTCTCCTCTGTAGCTGGTAGTCTGTGGAGGATTTACAGATATATTCAGGCTGGACGACAAACCGTAACTTCAATCAGAATAATCTGAAAGATGCTGCAATCATATAAAGATAGTGCACAGTTTGACTGGAAGTGTCAGCAAGTGAAAAAGGGTGACTGACTGACTGCAGGAGGCACTGGAGTCAGATTTGCTTTCTTTCCTTGCTCGTAGACGGCCACGTCGGCATGATGAAACCGCTGCTCGTTACCTCTGGCTTGGCTCACTTATATTTACAGATGTGTATGTACGTACGCAGTATAGTCTACATACAGTGTGTTACAGTAGAATAGAAGAAGGCAGCCTCAGCTCTTATTATCTCCGACTCCTCTGTTAAGATGAAAACAGTAACATGAAGACGAAATTATAGACAAAGCAGATTTGTGTCTGCAGTGAATGGGTGGATTTACTGTATCTGAACACAGTAAAATCAGATTTCCCCCTCCCTTGCTGATGCAGACCAGATCTTGTTGTGTGTGTGTGTGTGTGTGTGTGTGTGTGGAAGCAGCCATAAACCCCAGGGAAAGATATTTGTCCTGTTTAGGCAGCAATGAAAAGAGCTGCGATGCGCCACGCAGGGTTTAAAATCAGATTTGCTTTCCCTGCAGATGCAGCTTGAAACAGTTTGTGTGTGATGCACTGAGAAATGTCACCTTTCAGCTGTTTGTGGACTCACAGATCCTGTTTGTTCATATAGATATATATGTATGTATATGTATTTAATGCAGTGATGCTGCACCTCCTGACTTCATTGACTTCTCTCCCTCTGTATCTACCTGGTCCATCGATCTGTCGGTATCTCCCTCTCCTTCTATTTCCATGCTCATCCATATTGGCTAACAGTGGTGATGTATGACAGCCTGCTGGAGGTTTAGAGGAGTTCAAAGTCTCCTCCGCCCTTTTCCCCGGTCTTTTCTTTGTAGCTCCGTATAAATGCTGCCGTGACCAAACCTCTCAGGGGCCGCGGTTCAATCTTGACCAGCGATGACCGACGGCTTAATCCAGCCTCTTTGTGCCCTTTCTTCCTTTTTTTTTTTTCTCTACCACTTTCACTTGAAATTCTTTGTAGTTCCATTTTATTCATTTCACGTTGCAGGCACTGAATGATAATGGCATTGTGGGATAATAGAGATTCCTTTGTGGCGCGGTCCAAAACGTTTTCTCTGGCCGTGTTTGAATCGTAAGCCTCCGACCGCAAAGCGTTTGAAGTCCCCTCAGCCTCTCGCAGCTCTGCGGGCTTCTGTTTGAATCAGACCGGATGACGGCGATGGCTGATAGAAAGAGAAAGCAGTGGTAATATTTCTGTTACAGCGCCAGAAGCCATGTGTGTCATGTTGTTTCAAAGCTAAATGTAGATAAAGGTTCAGTTAATCAGCTAAAAATGTAAAGAGTAATCAATAACCTCAATGAAACCTTTTCTCAGATTGATTTGGAAAAACTGTACGTCAGATTGAAGTCATTACACACTGAGACTAATATGAAACTCTTTGTGAAGATTACTTTTGAACAGCAGGGTAGACGAAGATGGTAGAGAGAGGGTTAATTTATTCAGGCGGTTCAGGACAAAAGTTAAACTCTGTGAGAAAATTGCAGTTGGAAATTAAGCTGTCAGTCGTCTGTCAACAGGATTCATGTTGTCGGCTGTTTTTAGCCATAAAGACTTTATAAAAGTTACGATGGAGGTTTTAGAGTGGTGGAGTCAAGAAATTGATTCATATTCATTCGTTCATTCATTCATATAAATGCTGCTTCGCATGTAGCAACAAACTGGCTTTTATTGAGCCCACAGTGACGCATTCACACGTTTTGTTTTTCCTGACCAACAGTCCAAAATTAAAGTTGCATCAAGCTATTTTGACCTCTAAAAGGCTGCTAAACAAACTCAACCCTGATAGATGATAATATATATCTTTTATTTAACCGTGTAACAGTCTGTGAACATGTTGGCAAACACCCAGCAGACACAGAGCAGCACCATCGTCCCAGTGGAGTTGTGTTTGCGTCCACTTGACAAATGTAGCCCAATATTCACTCTGCTTTTACTTCTAGTCCTCACAAGGGAGGGCTATCAGTAACAGATTAATCACTTACTAATTGGACACGTACCTGATTGATCTTTTTATTCCCTGTTCGATCTTATGTCCTTTAGTATCTATGGATTGTGAGCGTGCACACGTGAAGAAAAACCCCTAAGAGGGCATTCTAAAAGTAATGTATTGGTCCTTTTTCTGGGGTTTTATTATATTTAAGGACTAGACGTTGACGTACCGTTCACAACATCAGACATTCTGGGTCTCCTACAGACCGCCTGTGGCCTTAATGTCAGCGAGTGTCTTGCAGTCGGTGATCTGTCAGTTCTCCACCAGCTTTGTTTTACTGCTCAGTGTTTGTTGATGGATGTAGTTTCTCTTCCCGTTTAAACTGATTTCGTTTCTTCTGTGCCCACTTCTTGTAGGTTATTTGTACTATAGCAGCCCTGATGTGATGGACATATTTAGGAAACATTTCTTATGCATTTGATCAGGCAGCCTTGCCTGTGCTGACGGGACATGTGTCCTCTGAAGAGCCGGCTGCTGGCTGGGTAAATGAAGGAATGTAAAACTGAATCTGCCCTCGTTGTGTGATGACTGAGCAAGGCCCTGAACCCCCAACACCATCTAGAGCAGAGGAAAAAATCAATTCCACCTCTGAAAGGACCGATAATTTGGAAAGTGAACTCCTGCTGCTTATAGTGACAATTTCTCCATTTCTTTTCTCTTATGTTGTTGGCTGTGGTGACATCTTGCAGGTTTACAGCACCGCTTCATCCTTGACACCCCTTCACCTTCTCAGACTGCGGCTCTCTATTAGCAAGCAAACAGCCTCTCAGTCTCCATGTCACGTCTCTGCCCTCCTTCTGTCCACACCTGCTGCTGACATGACTCAGGGACGAAAAACAGAAAACAGACAAGACGACAAACAGGAAATCACCTACCGAGCAGAGGCGTATGTCCACAAATACATAAATAAATAAATAAATAAATAAATAAAACCCCCAAAATAGAAAGACTTGTATGTGATGAGGAGTGTAGGAAAAATGATGACGAGAAGCAATATATCAAATCTAAACGATGTTTGGAAACGCACTGAAATAGCCCAGAAAGACCTTGAAATGAGATGCGTTTTGAATCATCAGAGTGATGAAAACAGATGGTGGAAGGAAAAGACAGTAGCATGTTAGCTGCATAGCACAAAGAGCTGCATGTAAATACGCAAAGAGAGCAGATAAAGAGCGGGAATCTGTAATCTCTGATGGAAAACAATGGAAGTAAAATCCGCAAAGCCAGAAATATCCCATAAACCTTGGAATGGGATGATTTCTGAAAGGGACTTGAATTAAGAAATGAGTCAGTAGTACGTCCAGGGGCGTCATTAGGAATACATGGACAGAGTGAAAAATAATAGTAGCCCAAAAAACTGTAAAAGACAAACACAACTTGGAACAAAGCGTCTTCGCTGGGACGTGACCATGAGACAGAAAATAAGCAGCAGACGTGAGTTGTGTGTCCATAAAACCCTGAAAGGCAGAACTCTCTGCAGAGAGCAAATGAACGCAGAAAGACAACAGAGGGAAGAAACAGCGGCCGCCCATTACAAATGTGCTGTTCGTCCTCAAAGACATGAAATCCTTCACGATAAATCCTCCTCCATTGTTCCTCCTCTGCCTTTGGTCTGGGGTCATGCGGTGTGTTGTGGTGCCTCTAACTGGGAAGGACAGCTGCTGCTTTTATAACGCAAGACACTGCAACCACACAGCAACAAGAGCAGAGGACGAGGCAGCGTGAGGCTCTTCGTGCCCGAGATCTTCACTGTAATCCAAATGTAATCTGGTTCAGGATCACATGGAGAATGCAACACGAGAAGGTGTTGAAGATTAGTATTAAAGATCTGTAACAGTAAGCTATTTGTGGTCATGTTTACTCCTTATTTAGTCAGATAATAAGTTTTGGTCGTTTTGTTTTATTTAGCCAAAGTTCTTTGGACGACTGCTTGTGTTGAGAGAAAATCGAACATTTGAGAGGTTTGGTTTCTTTTGTCAAATATTGAAATGAATATTGTTTTGGCGTCTGTATGAAAAGTCAAGTGTTGGCACTAGCATCGATGTTTCAAACACTACCTGAGCCGCGATGCATCCGTAGCTGCAACGCTGTACCTTGAAGTGAAATCGGTGAGATGCAGGGAAGTTGAGTTTGTGTGTAAATAATATTGTCATTGAAGTAAAAGGCCAAAACAACAATATGAAACCCGTCTTGTGAAAAATGTAATTGTCCTTTGAGTCATGAACAAGTACCTTTAGATTCAATTATGTAGTGCAGAGAATCGCAGCTGAAAGGGTCGGCTCAAAATCAAAGGTCAAGAATGAATATCCATGCTGAAGTAGTGATTAAACAGAGTGCAACACGTCAGGCAACAGAAGGGATTTAAATTAGTGGAGGTTAATGGTTTTGTTGACAGGACAGGCAGAGTTCTGTTTGTAGCAAGTGGTTTCATTTTAACTGGTTAGAGGCAATTAGTGTAATCTGCAAATATTACGTATCGCTTACCTTTAATCAGCGACCATTCAGTGAAGCACAGAAAGTTCTTACTCAAAGAACTGAAACAGATCGGGAGGGGAAGGTGGAAAATAAAGTCAGCCGAGTGTAGAAATGGAAAACAGCAACAGGGTGAAATGAAGCAACAGAGGGAGAGAGAGCATAGTAAGATGACATCAGCTAGTCCTGCTGTTTAATAATTCACCGAGCGGCCTGCAGGAGGCGGGAAGGGTGGAGAGACGGAGAAAGAAAGGGTGAAGTGGTAGCGTTTAAAGGAGCGCTGCTTAATAATTCAGCGGGAGGCGTCTGGTCTGGCTCGGATGCAGCAGTTGGCTGCAGAGAAACCTAAAAGATCACAGAGAGAATAAAAAGCTCTCTCTGAAACCTTTTCCTGCCGGAGACTCTGAGATGAGATAAAATGAGACCGGACCGTCTGGATCCATGTGGAGAAACTGGGACATCACAGCACAGGACCCAGCAGGAGAGACGCAGGACTGTTACACGTAACAATCTGCAAAGAACATTTGAATTATGAGTGGAAGTCAGTTACTCAGCTGTCTGACGGGCTTTCACTTCATGGATTATAAATAAATACATATGCTTTATTCATAGCATTGTACAAGCACATAAAGAATCACACGCTTCATGATTACAGCGTCACGTCTGATCTCACCAAGCTGGACCAAGTCTGTTCCAGTCTGGGAGATGAAATCAGGCGGTGTGTGCTGTTACATGGCTGCAGCCTGGGACCAGGACCAACAGATGTTCACGTTATATTATATAAAAGTTTACAAACTAAAACCAGTCCTGAATGTACAGGGTGTGGTCTGCTGCCTGACCGCGCTGTTTCTGCACTGAGGCTGTTCATCTTGTCAAAGCAAATAATTAATTGTTTTCGCAACAAAAATGATCTTTGCAGAAATCTCAGCTACACTGATCTCAGAAGCTCAGCAGAGAAAAGCAAAACAACTCGCATGGAGAGATAAAAGTAGGAAAATCACTTTTGAGGGATTTGGGTGAACAGACCCTTTTAATGCACAGCCAAAAAAAAGTGTGTGTGTGTGTGTGTGTCCGTGTGTGTGTGTGTGTGTGTGTGTGTGTGTGTGTGTGTGTGTGTGTGTGTGTGTGTGTGTGTGTGTGTGTGTGTGTGTGTGTGTGTGTGTGTGTGTGTAGAGCTGTTAAATGATGAGAGCCCTCTCCCAGCGCGAGGCGGGCGTTATCACCGTAAACTGCCGTGATGCATTTCATGAATACATCTGCATTCATCTGCTGAAGGCAACACACACACACACACACACACACACACACACACACACACACACACACACACACACACAGACACACAATAGCCAATAAGCATTCACAGGGAGATGGATAATGTTTCCCAAAGTGTGTTTACCGCTGGAGGCGGACAAAAGCACTTACTCCTTTATCGGGACGGTAACTGGGGCAAACCAGGGCACACACACACACACACACACGTGCACTCACACACGTGCACTCACACACGTGCACTCACACACACACACACATTCCACACTTGGAGACACACAGTCTGACAACGCCTGTCATTGTTACACTGCCAGCCTACATCCCCAGTGTTTTCATTTCATACAGCTAAAGAACATCACTGAGGGGAGAGTGTGTGTGTGTGTGTGTGTGTGTGTGTGTGTGTGTGTGTGTGTGTGTGTATCTAAACATTAAATAACACTCAACACAAACACATCAACAATAGCAGCCATTGTTATGTTTGTGACGGCTCATAATACTCAATACTCAATGCTGTGTGTGTGTGTGTGTGTGTGTGTGTGTGTGTGTGTTTACAGCTTTGGATGAGAACTCTGCAAAGTTGCTTTTGGCCAATTTAGAGCGCGTTGGTGAGTGCGAGTGAGAGATGTAGGCCAACAGTGGGGAAAGAGAGAGTGAGTAGAAGTGATCCTAAGTTGTTTGCAGTTGCAGTTACATGTATTATTGAGCAACTGTTAAATATTTAAATCCCACTTCTCAGGCTGAGCAGCAGATTGGCTGGACGACGACACACACACACACACACACACACACACAGATGGAAATATATATATATATATATAAGAGGCTGCAAACGTCAAGGACTGAGCAACAGGTGCACAGAGCGACACTGGTCCTCTTCCAAAGGACTAACTATGGACCTTATGGCCCAAAACATTGTTAAATAGTCTTTTATAAAAGGTCATGAGTCCACTGGGAGTTCACTCAGAGCACTAATGTCATTCTTCAGCTGTTTCAGAGCGCTGACAGCCACATTTAGACTTCTTTAGGCAAATGTTTGTGCTTCAGGTTGCTTCAGCCGAAGAGGCAGGAGGTCAGGGTGTGAATGGGGGGGGCTCGTAGTTTCGGGGGCAGAGTGTACGTCAAGTGACTCTATGTATAATTCACTAAGTCCAAAGTGGATTTAGTGTTGAGTCTTGACAGTCTAGTGGAGATCCCAAAGCTTCTAAATATGCTACGCTGGATTTTGGTGTAATGTGTGCATTCTTTATGAAATGGTGCAGCCGTCTTGGGTTTGAATATATGTGACAGAGTATTTGTAGAACTGTAGTTTTAAAGGGAGAGATCTGGAATTAAAGCTAAAATAGTCATGTGGAAAGTCCTTCTGCTTCTTTCAGGGTTTTCACATTCGTCCTTTTTGTTTCACTCCTCCATCCTCACGTCTTGTCACCAACCACCTAACATCAAACTCATTTCAGAGATATTAAAGCCCCCCCCCCCCCTCTTGTCTTTCTGTGGCAGGAAAAACAAACCAAATGTAATCAGTTTAAGCAGGAGGATGAAAGTGCTCAAGTATCATTGTATATACATCAGCTGCCAGAGCTCATTGATCACACTGAGGAATGAAGAGGCAGCGAGGGGCGAGACACATCTCCCATCCATTACAGAGAGAGAGAGAGAGAGAGACTTTACATTCTGGTGTAATTGACTTCCAGGGGTCATCGCCTTTAATTGTGACCAGTAGCTGTTTAATAAGAAGGAAATTACAATATGAGGAGATCATTTGAAATCAGGTCACACGTTATATTGTTAGTACATTTCTTCTTCCTCACTTTTATGTCCTTAATTTCACCTCGAACAATTCCACCTATCTTTCATTTTCTATGTTTGTCATCTTATCTCTGTAGTTTCTTCATCTGCATCCTTGATTCTGCCTCGTCATCCTCATTTCTCTCAGTCCTCCGTGTCTCCTCCTGTTTCCTCTGTTTTATGAAAATCATTTCTCTTTGGTATGAATATGATTTGGGTCTTTGCCACCAGGACCCCTCAGAGAGTTCACCGGGGCTGCACCTGAGCCCCATATTTCTCCTCATTATTTATTTACATTTGGATGACTCTGCCTTGTAGGTGATGCTGCCTCACTTCTTCTTTTGCTTTGGATGAGAGTGATGTGAACTGTCCTGCTGGGGCAGTGCTGTCCATATGTAGATGTGGTGGTGGTGATAATCCTGATTGTAATTATATTAATATTCAAAAAAAGCGTTTTTGTATATAAACATCTGGACTGATTTATAATTAGCTCCGCGCAGAGAGAGTAAGTGAACCATGTCAAGGACAGGAAGTGACTTTAGAAAGAGGAAGTTGTTTGCATCAGAAAGAGATGTAGACTAAGTGACAGGGGTCATGGAGGTGATGGACAGCAGGCGGTGTGGAGGGCAAAGTTCAAATGCTGCCATTGTTCTGGTTTCCTGTTTAACTGAGCTGCGTCGGAGGAGGTGCGGTGAGTAGACGACACCTAACAGCATGATATTCAACCTCAGAGGAGGAGGAAGGACCTGACGAGAGGAGACGATGTTCTAAACTAACAATACAATCACAGCTGACGGGGAGGAGCGGGAGGATGAGGACGTCCAGAGGCAGACAGATCTGAGGACAGCTGAAGGGACAGATGGCTTGTTCTCTACTCATTTTGCTGCAATAATGTATTCTGTGCTCTGCTTTTGAATTCACCTCTGCTGTAATTTATGCTCATTTCAGCCTCTCATTTATTGAAATAGACTTCATTTCCTCTCGAAGGTGTTTTCTGGGGGAAAAAAGCTGATTTGACATAATCTGTGCACCTCCACCCCTGATTCTAATAAGCAATAGATGTCTAATTTAATAACCAGAAGCTTTTGATTACAGCACATTTTAAAAACATATCTTCATGTCATTTGGGTTTTCCATTGCAGTCTGAATGTGGCTTCTTAGAGGCTCGGTCCACCGGCCCCAGGGAGGCAAATGAGAAGAAAAATTGAAATTGCAAAAAAAAAAAAGTGCCGTAATGGATTTGTGGAGAGAAGAAAAACTCAAATTCATGTTCAAATCAAAGCATGATTCAAGCCCATGTGTTCGTCTGTATCAGCTTATTGCAGATTTGTCTGTATCTGCAAATCTGAGTAACAACAATTGTTAACATGTTTTTAATAAAGATGGGAATTTTTAATTGGGTGAGTCATTTAAAACGTAGTATCACAGAGACAATTTGTACCTCCTTCTTAAACAGCCACTTAAAGGGACCCTGTGGGGCTTTTGCAAGCTTTCACAGTTTTATTTGATCTTGTTCAGGCGGGTGACGCAATGCAGATTCCTGCAAATGGTCTCACATTAGTGCAGTAATGTGCCAACAAACGGCAAAATACGGCAACAAAGGCCGGGAAGAAGAAGACTGCTAGTAAGTAAACATGCACGTTAACAACGCTGGTTTCAAACGTATCCGGAAAATCTGCTTTTCACGTGTTCTGAGGAAAGAACCACATAACTGAAAGCAGGGCACCTTTAACTAAGTAAGTAGCAGCAATCAGTTTGGTCCCATCCTCATCTTTTTAACTGAAATCAAACATATATCACATTAAAACAGTCATTTTATCTTCATTTTCTATTGTCTATCTTTGAGGGCAGCTGAATTCTGTTGTAAAAATACAATTCAGTAAAATAAGCTGTCATTTCCTGAAAGGTGGAACAGAATCTCCCTCTCCTCCTCATCTCCTGACCTTTTCTTCCCTCTCCATCTCCTCACTTTCAATCTCTCTGCTTCCTCTCTCCTCCACCTCTGACCTCCTCTCTGTCTCTCTGAGCCTCCCCCTTCTCTCCCCTCTTCCTCCCAGGCAGGGCCACCTGTTTGAAGCTCATAAATAACCCAACAAAAGGATAAAAGGCCAGATAAATAATGAAGTAGAGGTGAGCCACTGGCCTTTCACACTTCCACTGCTCACGCTGACAGTCATAGCAGAGCGCAGAGCGTCGTCACAGCCTCGGTCCAGCTCTGTGGAAAACAGGACTGCTTATGAATTTAAATGACCTAGAAAGAAAGATGTTTCGGGTTTTTTTCGTCCTCTTTATTTTAACAGTAGCATGAAAAAGCCAGTGGTTATGTAAGCATCGAGGGCAAGAGGTATCCGAAAGATCTCCACGAGAGACAAAAATAACCTGCTTTAACTTCCCTGCTGTCATCCGGAAGAAGACAGAGACGGTATTTTAACACTCTTTTGAGGAAGTCAAAAAAAAAAGGGGAGGGAGAGGGAAGAAAAAGTAGGTCGTTTTGAGTTTCTTTTATCACTTTTTTTAATGCAGAAAGACACAAAGGAGCTCGCAGAGGAACTAAAAGTGTTGTGATTTTGATCTGAGGATGAAACAGGAAGACGTTGCCTCGCGGTCAGCTTGTCTCCACGCTCCTGCCGACATGAAAGCACACATCATTCAAACGCAGTGTGTTTTATATATAGCAGCTCGGCAAAACACACAAGGGGAGGGGGGGGGGGGGGGCAGGGGGGGTGAGAGAGAAAGTTCTCAGTCCAACAATCATGATGGATGACAGCTGATTAAATTATTTAGCAAACACATTTTTAGGGTGGTGGAGACGACTGGAAACTAAGTTTAGAATACTAATACCAGTAGTATCAGTAGCAGTTGTGGTGTAGTACTATTCAGTAGTAGCAGTAGTAGTATAAATTGTAATTATTGAAGTAATGGTTGTAACTGTCACACCAGGAAGACAGAGAGTAACAGAAACAGCAGTGATGTCGTAGCAGCGGTTTTACAGGTAGTAAAGGTACTTGTGGTGGTACATGGGCAGTAGTGGTAGCAGTAGTTTTGTACTCAGGATGTTGGTACTTTCTGAGTACTTTCTGACTGTGCTCCATTTGTCTATAACGGTGTGCTGCTTTGCTTGGGTTTCCACCTCAGGGTGACGAGCTTACAGGACAGCTCTGCGTCGGCTCTGTCTGAGGATAAAGTCACAACGTGAGTAATGTTTATCTGCAATAGATGTTTAGTATTTCATCAGGAGAACAAACTAAGGCTGTATCCGACCATAGCGCGTGTGTCTCAATTCATTATTCGGACTACTTCCTGGTCTCCTTCCTAAAATGTGACTTCACATCAGTTTGTACAGAGAGCACAGAGCTGAGTGACAGCTGGTGGTCACATGTTCAAAGGTACCGACACGGCAGGGAGCAGAGCTTAGGCTGTTTTACATCATATTCTAGACCTAAATGTAATTACGGGTGGATTAGCACAGCAGAGTGATTAGGACCACCGACCAGAAACAAAACACAACATCATCTCGAACCATTGATGGTAGATGTGATTGTGCATGACAGCCGGAGATAAATCTCATCTGTTGACATTTTCCGTCTGGATTCAGTTGCGAGAGGTCAGTTTGAAGACATGTGTGTGCCGGTCTCTATTGTTTCTACCGTGCTGTTGTTCACGGCACAAGCTGCTGAATCAAACATGCACTGTCCTGTCGCTGGAAACACTCACTGGAGCGCCGCATGTGTTTCAATCCACCACTGAAGCTGCAGCTGAATACCTGGAAGGCAGCATGGCGTCATTCGTTCATTTGTTGAACATCACGACTCAACTGCAGAGGTGTTTCCAGTATTTTGTCCACCTCTTGACACACATGTAAACAGGGGCAGAGGTTGAATGTTACTGTTGGTATCAGCTGCTGTGATCAGGTTATCAAAGTCCTCTGCAGACGGCCAGGGGACCATAAATCTGACACTGTCACACACACACACACACCTACCTACCTTACACACACTCTCCTTCCTGTGTGTGTGTGTTGGCTTGCAGTTAGCGGTGAGGGGATTAAACAGAATTTTATCTTTGATGTGGATTAGACGGAGCCCAGGGCATGATTAAATTGTCACTGTGAGATCGCGTGTGAGAGCATGCACAGCGCAAAGAGTGGTGTGTGTGTGTGTGTGTGTGTGTGTGTGTGTGTGTGTGTGTGCAGCAACCCCCTATATGTGATTGTTTGTCCCCTTGTGTCATTTATTATCAAATGCCAAATCAGCCCTGTTTAACATAAATGACAAGACAGAGTGAAGGGAGAGACGGTGAATAAATGAAAGAGGGCGAGTAAAGAGATTAGATTTACCTCTGCAGCGCCCCCTGGTGAGCAGTAATAAGCAGCAGTAGACCTGAATACTGTTCCGATTAATCACACTTTATTTAAAGCAGGATTAAATTAGTGTGGGACTATTATCATCCTCTATTGGGGACTGATGGAGAGAGTCTTTTCTATTGAAAGTCTATGAAATGTGTGAAAACAGTGACAAACACCACTCACAATTTCCAGAAGCCCAAGGTGACACATTTGACCACAGGGCTGTTTGTGCGCTCTGGGTTTGTTCACCCCAAACAGCCAATTTCACAGGTGTTAGCTGCAGCTAGCTAGCAACGTGTGTGGAGTGTGTTTGTGTGACAGCTTCAGTTCCTCTCCTTCGTGTCAAACGGCCTCGGGTTAAGCATGAATTTGCTCAAGTTGAAGCGTTTCTAACCCGCACAGATACACATTTAGCTCGTAGAAGAAGATCATTTGCGTGTTTCTATTGACTTTGTATCCGATCCCTCCAGTGCTGCTCCAACTTGCTTTGCGTTCAGTCTAAACATCCACCTGTACATCGTCCTCCATCTTCCCTGTATGTGTAAAGAGAGAGACAGACGATGTTTCACATCGGCGGCAGTAAACTGCTGTACTCTGATGGTGATGGCATCAGATCAGATGTTCCATGGAACTGGAACATCAGTAAACATGTGAAACCAGACCAGCAGGGCTTTGGGGGGAGAGAAGACAAACAGACCGCTGTCTCAGTCTACATGACGAGGTGGGTCTCTGAGCGGACCACCAGCTGTGGGTCCTCACAGTGATGTAAACATGAACACACAAACACACAGAGAGCAGCGAGTGTAAGTGTGTCGTCCGGCTCATCACGAGATGAGGGCTGATCTGGTGTCAGCTCAGTTACAGTTTACAGGCGAACGCTGACAGACTGCTGATGGTGGAGCTTCCAAAACATGCCAGCACAGCACTCTGTGTGTGTGTGTGTGTGTGTGTGTGTGTGTGTGTGTGTGTGTGTGTGTGTGTGTGTGGTTGTTCCTGGGTTTTCACATTTTCTTGCTCCGCATCACTCTCTGTGTCAGCCGCTCATTTGTCATCAAACATCTGTCTCTGTTATTTTCTCATGCTTCTCTTCTCTCTGTGTGTTTGCTGCCACCATTACCATCTGTACCGTAAGAGGAAGTGACATCACGGATCGCGGTGATAAGATATGTCTTCACACATCACACTGTTACAAGGTTTATATGTGAACAGCAGAAAATGAATCGACAGTGTTTCTCATAATTATTGGCAGCAGAAATGTTGTGTAGGTCCCAAATGTGAGGATTTGCTGCGTTTCTATTGCAAACTGACCAATCCTAAGCACCGCCCCTTCCCCTCAATGCACCAATCACAGCAAAGCACAAACTCGCGCAGCCTCGGTCACCTTTTCTGCAGAGCGCCTAAATAAGTGCTAAATGTTCCAAACTGCTGATGAATTTAACCAGTGCAAGTCGTAACCATGGCAATCTATCTCCTCCATCCATCCCATGTGACATGCCTCCAGTATTATATACAAACAGGAGGGAAAAGGAAAGATAAGGCCGATTGAATTACTTCCCATAATGCACTCTGTGACTACCATGTGACAAACCTGATACCTGTGTGTTTGAGGGGTTAGATAACATTAATGCATCTCACCTGATGCTGCAGCGTTAGCATGGATCTTAATGTCAGTCACTACGGAGTATGCTAAAGTGTTAGCATGAAGCACCACAGCCAGTGAGATGTCTTTATCACAACATTTTAGGATTTTTTTCAAAGCTATTTTTTGTTTCTTTGGTTCTCAATCCTCATCTCTTCTCCCAACTCTTTAATGTTTGTGTCATCACCTTCATCTCCTCCTCCCTCCATCCACCCCTTCCTCCCCTCCTCCTCATCCATCAGCTGAGGCGAGAGGTCTCCAGTCTCCGCCAATATCAAAGCTTGATCTTCCTCATCAGCAGACAAATGAGCGGAGAGGAGGAGGAGGAGGATAGATGGAGAGGAGAGGGACGGGTAAACACGGGGATCACAGATGAAGAGATTGAAATGCAAATGAGAAAGCCGGCCGGCCGGACGGGCGGGAGGCTACGCATGATGTTTACGAGCAATAATACATTCATGACTATCAATCCAAGAAGCTGCATCAATTTAGAGAATTTACTCGTGAGATGAGAAAAGCAGCATTTGAAAAAAGTCACACCTGTGCTTCCAAGATGTTGATGGGCAGCATGAAATTAATATTTATGGTGTTTTGATACCAAAAATACTTTGATATTAAGATGATGAACTTTAAAGAACATCTAGTATTAAAGATGATAAGAAACTGTGATTTTACTGTACATGAAACATTCATGATCCTTGTGGGGAAACTGGAAAATCTAATTTCAGCAACAACACAAGTTTGTTCAACAGTTTCATCACTCATTACATACTTACACGCAGGCAAAACCAGTGACGGAACATAAAGAACAAACTAAATCTAAATGGAGAAATCTACATGTGTGAGGCTCTAAGAAAGTAACAGTAACAGAACGTGAGACGTCTCTGATAAACCAAACCAAGTGCATGTTGACCGGATGTGAAAAATATACTTAAGCTCATTGTCAAAGATATTCAGTGAGTGTAAAGCCTCCTGAAGCTCTGAGATACTCCCAAAAACAAGAAGAGAAACTCACAAAGCATCTTAGTGCTAAAAGCAGCTCTTTAGAGACAGATACCACTACAATCAGTGAGCTGCAGTCCTGCCGCATCAGCGTGCTAGAAAAACACAATGGTAATCAACTCTAAAAGCCTATTTGGATGTTGGGCGAGTTAACAAGGATCCAATCAGCTCCTCCACTCACAGAAACAGTCCAACAACAGCAGAGATGATGGCTTTCACAGCGCTCCACTCAGCACACGCTTGTTGCTGTTGTGCGTAGTCACAATGCTAATCAACACATCACAAGACTGTTAACCTGCTCTTCAAAATGCCGGACAATATTAAAAGTTAAAAGTGAAGTCTCTCCGTCAAAGCAGCCGCGTGAATCCAGTTTATTAATTACGAGTACGTCTTTAACAAACGCAGGTGATAAACGTGGGTAGTTTTGCAGATCAGCACGCTGTATCTGCTTAACTGTTCATCTGATCAAAAAGAAGCATATGGAGCGTGACAGCGCTCCCAGCTCTGCTCACAGCACTTATCTCAAATAAAGCTGTGAAATAAAATGAACCAAACAAATGGAGAGAGAACTCAATTAAGGCCCCAAACTGACTCAGCACAGTGAGGACTCCACATCGGCCTCCGTACAAAGAAACCAACATCATGATTACAGCCTAATGAGAGCAGTAACCGCTTATCTCTCATTGTAAGTGCAGAAAGGAAAACGCCAGCTCGCCTTCTCTGCTCACAGTTTCCCTACAGATTAATGAATGCATCCTTTATGGGACATCTGAAGGATTTTACATATTTTATTCACTGCAGTAATATCCAACAGTTTGTTTGCTGCACGTTCCTAATGAACTACTCTTTTAGTCAGAGAGGAAAGAGGGATGAAAAGGTCAAAGATGGACAGATGGAGGAGGAGTCCAGGAGAGGTTGTTGTTGAGAGATGTGTTATCTGCATCATGGCGTCTGACAGGTTCACCTTCTCTACATTTCTGTAGTTTGAGGTTACAGGGACAGCGTGAGGTACGTCCACGTGGATCCATTTCTTCCTTCTTTCTGTAGTAACATGTAACAGCAACCCGCCTCCTCCGTGTGGCGAACCTCAACACGTTTCACAGTGAAGGCCTACTGCTGTCTTCACATTAAAACGCTCGCAGGAAGCATTTTATACAAATTACGCTCCACAGTTTAGCATTGTCAGACTCTAAATCTAAATCAGAATAAATGCAGCAGAACCAGAGATATCCTCTTTCTTACTCCATTCATTCTTATTCCTTGTCAAAACCTGGTGCCTACATTACCCACAATACAACTCACAGCGCTAACTGCTGCTACTAGTCGCCTAATTAGTAGTTGATGGGCTCTGCTCATTAGTCCGTGCAGACGAAGAGGCCATCTGTGGGTTTGACGGGCAGCTTGAGACGGCAGAAGAGTCTGAGTTGTGGCCAAACTATACTGATGTCATTTACAGCCAGCTGAGATCTGATCTGTGTGAACACCCCATCACTTTCTGACGCGCTGTGTTCTTTGCATGTACACGTGCAGCTCCCACGTTAACCCATAGATCCCGTGTTAATACTGCGACAGGTGCAAGGACAACAGAGACGGAGGTTAAACTGGGGGCCCTCAGGGAGCAGCAGAGCGGCGTCCTCACATCTGATAAACTGTTGACTTGTAGGAACCACAAACATGTAGAACAAACAAACACAAAATTGCACTTCAATGGGTCAAACTTTCATCTCTTCAGTTCAGTTCAGACCTCTGAAACACCTTCAGCTTCTTGATGTTTGCCTCCACTTAAAGCTCAGGGACCAAAAGCCGCTCTCACTGCATAAATTTAGACTCTTTGCCTTTTCAGTCATAAGCCAGTGTGACTTTCTGCCTTTACAAACTGCATTTCCCAATTCATTCATTCCACAAAGAAATATTTTTTTTCTTCAGATTCAGCGTTTCAGCACGAGCGTGACAAATTCAAATTTATGCAATTCAAATTCAATCTCGGCTGGCACTGATCTCCCTCTGAACAAATCTGTGGCTGCCGCTGCCCCTGTGCAGTGTGTGTGTGTGTGTGTGTGTGTGTGTGTGTGTGTGTTCAGCGTGTTTGATGAGGTTTGGTCTGACCGGGTCGGGTCTATCTCTGATTCACCTCGTACATCGGAGCCTGATGTGGATCCAGTAGCAGCAGAGAAGAGAGGAATCCATGTCAACCTTATTACCCGAACCTCATGAATCCTCATGAATCTTTCATTAGAGCCAAGCTATTAGAGACCGGGAGACAGACAGAGACTCGGATACTGTAGATGCACATATTTATTCATGTCTGTATGTCCACATTTACCTCTTGTGTTTAAAGCCCCTCTGCATGATGTGTGACAGTGAACTAGAGCTCACACCCCGGCCAAGGCTGCAAAATCCTGTCAGTGTATGTTAATGATGGAACGTATTTAGACATTTTTATTCTGCATGTGGATCTGGATCTGCATTAAGATGCACACAGTAAAAGACGATCCGATTATTTTCTTTGAAGTAAATATCCATTTAATGAGGAAATGCCAACCAGTTGTTAAACATTTGGAAGACTTCCTCATGGCTTGCTTCCTGCCTGTGGTCTCATTATCAGCTAGTTTCATCTCTTACTAACAATGGAAATATAACACATGTGATCAGTTCACATGATTTAAACAGATTCTTCAGATATTTAACATGTGAAATGACACGTGAAACACAGGTTAAGTCATTTCATTTAATACATAATAAAGGCACACGTGGTTTATCACAGCATTTCACATGCAAGCATATTTCACATGAGCATAGAAGACTTCTTTGAGATCCTGCAAGCTAACAAAATGTACTGACATTGTGCATTTCATGATGGAACTTGCACTAATAAATCCCCAATCTGTGTTAGAGATCAGAAACACACTGCGACAAGGTGCACTGTTCTGTTCGTCATGTTGTTTGCCATAAACAAAATCACTGGGATGGATAAGAGACAACATGACGGTGAAATAGTAAAGGGAACACATTTGTCCAATAAATAATTATGAACTGACCAGAGATTGTCTGCAGGAAGAGTCATGAACAGATTTTTAAGACCACCTGTTCACCCCCACATGCTGTCAAACATCCTGAAATATCCTAAAGCAAACATTTTACAAACTGCTGTGTTTTGCACCTTTGAGCAAGTTTTCATTAAGGTTTTATGTCCAAGAGTTGCCGCATTTAAATACGGCCAAATGGATTCCATTGTCTTCGTCTGCAGGCGGCATGAAATATGGCCACAACAGCTGACAGCGATGATAAAAAGTTGCCCAATACCAATCAATTCTGTCCTTTTTCCCCCGGACATCAATTTATTCACTTTGGCCCAGCTGATGGAAACAGAATTCATTCGTTTTTCTTTTAAACTTTTCCAAAACATTTCCTAAACATTTCCAAAACTTTGTCTCAAACTGGCCTGACAGTTTGATGAAGGAGACCCAGACTGGGATGGACCGACTTTCTTCCTCTTCTTCTTCTTCCTTCTCTGCAAGACGTCAGCGCTGCACCTCAGACGCCCTCATCAATATTTATGAATGCGTTTTCGATGCAGCATTCAAAGTGCCGTCTACACAGCACTTAACCACGGCATCATTATACAGCAGCCGTCCCTCGCCACGCTCTCCCGTATTAAAACAGTCGATAATAAAAGAGCAGCTATCAGCTATTACCCTAAGTGACCCAAATGGCATTTCAAGAGGGACGCTTAAAGCCCGCCATTTTCCTCTGCAGCCGACATGCTGGCAAACGTTTATGCCTCATGTGAAGTCTGGTGAGATTGTATTTACTGCACCACCGACTCCCGCAGTGCATCTGTGCTTTCTTCTTCCGTTTGAAAAGTTCTCAAGGTTCTCAAGGTTCTCAAGGTTCTATCTGCAGCTTTGACGATTTGATGTTGAAATGAAACAGAGCGTAAACACGGTGGAGGAGGAAGGTGAAAAAAGGAAGGCTGCAGCCAGTTTCACGCCTTTGAATGATATTTTAGTTCTTTCTCTCTTGACTTCTTTTCAGCCATTGACTTCCCTCCTTTCTCTCTTCTGTTTTTTTTTCATGACTTTGTCCTTCTCCCTCGGGACCAGCACTTTGTGCAGCCTTCATGTACTCAACAAAATACTCCCAGTGGCTGATAGGGTTCAGTATCATGGATGGAAATGTGTGAGGTCATGAGTTTTCATGTTATCATCCTTTATCCTTGAGAAAAAAATCCCTTCAGAACTTTCCTTTGTACATTTAAAGCTGTTAGTTTTTCACAACACAAAGAAAGTGGAGATTGAATCTGCTCATTTTCTCTGTTTTAAATCGTTGTAAATTGAATATATACACTCATTTTTCAAGATTTAGAAATGAATGGATTAATGATGAATCATTTAATCGAAACAAAAATGATAGATAGATTTGTCGATACTGGAAATAATTGTTAGTTGCAGCCCTGAACTGAATGAATCAGTATCTAACTGCTGATTACTGATTATTCTACTAAGTGAAGCAATTATGTTCAGGTCAAACTTTCTACTGTTGAAAACTTGTGCGACAACAAAGTCCCAGATTTCATCAGTTTACGGCAGAATAACAACTGACAACCATTGTAGCATCACAGGACAGTAAAACTTCTAGGTTTAGCTGCTTATTTTAGGCCTAAAGCACTTTAAGGCCGCTCATTGTTTGACGCGTAAACTTTCACTGAAGCAAATTATGGTATCAAGCTGTCAACTTGACCTGAAGTCTGAGGCCACATCTCTAAGCTCTGACAGCAGGAATAAATAAAGACGGCCAAATCATTTTATTTATATCATTAGTCAAGGTACATACAAAGAACACCACACACACACACACACACACACACACACACACACAGCAGCCTGAGGAGGACCCGAGCTAGTGTGTAAATGAGCTTGTGAAGAGGAGGCGAGAGTCAGAGATGGAAGTCTCTTGCTGTAATAGCCAGCCTGTGTTTCCCTGGGGTGTGTGTGTGTGTGTGTGTGTGTGTGTGTGTGTGTGTGTGTGTGTGTGTTTCTAGCTTGTGTCCGTTAGCTGTGTATTCTCTCCTCAGCAGCAGCCTTATCGTGTTAGTCCAGCCGCTCGATGCAGGCCTCGGACCGAGCGCTGCCCAGGGAGCGGAGCCCTGAGGTGGGCCCAGCTTCAGGGCGGGGCGGGGCGGACGGACGCTCTATGGCCATTGTTTGTGACCCTGTGCACTGGACATAAGCACGTGTTTTGTCCAGTTTAGCGACTTTGCTCTCCCAAGTTCACCCTTGTTGATATTTTGTGGGACTTTCATTGTTCTTGTGTAAAGTGTATGCATACACATTTCTTCAATGGACTTTCCATCCCTGGTGCCCACGCAGCAGAAATAAACACACATCAAAAGATCTACTGCAAAGCGAGCTCTGTTGTCTTCGTTTGTGGTCGAAACCTGTTGTGTAAAGTCTTGAATAGCACATGAGAAGTCTGACACTTTCTATGTGGACTGGTTAGATTCACTTCTTCCTGTTTTGGCCAGCTTGCTGGCCCAGTCGGCCATGTTTTTTTGGCGATTATAATTGAGCTTTGGCTGAGCAATAAAAGGTAATATTAACTCTGCAGAGAATAGGGAACTGTAAAAAGAGAAAGGGAGGGTTTGTGTGTGACATTTTGCTTTTCTCTCCCCTCTTGGCTGTGGGCGCTCTCTCTCAGTCTCTCTTTCACGCTGCCTTTGCTGTAATGGAAAGGACAGGAAGCGAAAGAAAGCCTCTCCTCTCCGTCTACGTTGCCGTGTCTCCACGCTTCCTCTCTCCGCTTCTTTCTTCCTTCTCTCGGCCCCTCGGTTATTTCCCTCCGGGGCTCGTGGCTGTTTTCACGGTGTCTCGGTGTGAGAGGAGAGGTCGTGATAACGCTGTTCAGGTACCCGGGGCCTCAATGAAATCACTGCAGCGCAGACACGATTAAACATTTCTCGCTTAATGGAAGAATTGCTCCGCAGACCTTGAAGTTGTTTGCGAGGAATTTTACTCCACATCAGTTTTTTTTTCTCCTTATGAGGAACAGCAGCCTTGAAAGCGATTTCTGCTTGTTTGTGTGTCCTTGTTTCAGTTTCCTGCAGACTGAGGTGATGCTGTGTTGTTGTGGGTTAGGTGATGTTTCAAGATGTTTCTTGTTCTGTAACTGTAACATTAGACAAACCCATGTTTTCCACTAGATATATGTCATTAGAGTTGGTGTATGCTTCTAGTCTGTAATATTGTTCTGTGGTCCTCCTGTAGTTCAACTGTAGGTCAGTTCACTTTGTCCAAATCAAACAACCCAATAATATCTGTGTGTTAGTGGGCCCATTTTGGTTCACATTTACTGACAACACACAAACAGAAGAGGGTTGTAAACAGGCTCATTAATGATTGTTTCAACAGTATGAAACTGAATATATTTAAAAATATTCATTTCATGACTACATGTTGAAAATAGTCACTTAATTTCCTTTATCGTACTTTCAGCTTTTCAGTCATGTTCAGCCCAGTTTGAACCTAGATGGCTGGCTGAATTTTTTTTTTTTCCTGCAAATTCTAGAAAAACATGCGAACTGGGTGACATCACATAAGCTGACAGGTAGCTCATTCATCGGGCCAGCAGGGGAACATGAACACAGTTCATTCAGGAAGTCGTGCTGCTCTTCACTGTATTTCAAGACCTCCTTCTGTCTAACCCTCCGAAGTGAAGAACAGTTGGTTTTGAGCATTTCACAGCTGAGGTTGCAGCTGGCCTTCATGTGTCTTGAATAATGATGGACAGCAGAATGAGAGTAAATGAAACAATACTTCCTCTGCTGTGATTAGCAGGATAATCAGGGGGATTCTTTAGTGTAGCTTATTAATTCATACGAAACAAAAACATTATTGATGCCCTTCACAGCGTCTCTGAGCCCCAGGTGACGTCGTCAAATCGTGTTTTATCTGACCAACGGGTGAAACAGAGAAGCTGTTCAATGATTCCTTATTTCGTGTGCTTGCTTTAAGAATCTCTACCTCCAGTGTGGCCTAGGATCATGTTCAGCACCTGCACAGGTGTTTGCAGTGTGATCAGCTCAACCTGAAACGCTCCTTATATCTTCTGCTGTTAGACATATTCCATTTCACTAGTGTGTGTGTGTGTGTGTGTGTGTGCGCTGTTGTTTTCTCTGACAGACTGTAAATGACAAAGCTCTGAATTTGCTTTTTGGAGACAAAGTTAACTTCAGAGAGCAACTTCAAGATAGAAGAAGTTTGACACGTTTAAGAGGGAAGCTTCAGTTTCAAGCTGCAGAAAATAGACTGTTTAACATATTTTGGTAAACACTCGTGTGTGTGTGTGACAGACAGTTAGCGAGGGAGAGAGGAAGTAATACTGCCTGTCATTGTGAGGAATAAAGTGTCATTTTATATATACAGTCATGGATATAAGGAGGTGGAATCAGAACTGACTGTCTGACTTTCAATTTCCTGATTTTATTTTTTCCATTTGACATTTTAATCGGTTGGTTGTCGGCTGTAGAGCGACACGCACTGATCACAGCTCATTATCGGTGCCTTCACTGCAGCAGACACTGCTGGACTATCACCAACGTCCTCCTGTGCTGTCGGCACTTTGGAAATATAAAGACACTAAAAAAATAAAATGGGATTTGATGACCCATCAGCTTTTATACAATGTAGAGAGATAAAACTGGTCTTGAGGACCGACTGGAAGCACTGTTGTGTTACAGTGATGAAGTCTGACTTGTGCGTTGAAGTAGAAGAGCAGGCATGAACAGTATTTCGTGGGGCTGCAAGTACTGATTATTTGCACCGTCAGTAATGTCTCTTGATGAACTGATTCATCATAAGATTTAAGACAATATCAACAAATTTCCATCCCAGGTTCATATTGCTCAAGTTGGCATCTTTTAGTTGCTCTGGAGAAGTTAAGACCTTCAAATATTATTGTCTCGTTTTAAAGTATCTGGCGATCGACAAATTGATTCATCTGCCAATTGTTTCAGCACTTGTGGGTTATATTTATAGTAGTTTGTATGGAAAGGTTTCCTCTTTTATGTATGTAACTTTTGGCAAGTTAAAACCCAGACCGCCTCCCATCAGCGACGTTCAGCTGGAACCGAAAATCAAACTCCAAACTTTTCGACTGAAGTTCTCTCACACACTCTGCATGGCTGAACAGACCTGATTACCTTTTCACTGCAGTCGTTTTAGCTGTTATCTCTTCCGCTTCAGCTGTGTGTGTGTGTGTGTGTGTGTGTGTGTGTGTGTGTGTGTGTGTGTGTGCGCTTGCATGGCACAGTATGCAGAGATCTGCCCCGCAGTGTACAAATGTCCTACAGCTCTTTGCCCAGCTGATGGCTGCCAGTCAGGCCAGTGAGTGTGTGTTTGTGTGTGTTTGTGTGTGGCAGAGAGGGACTGAGGGCGAGTGAGGTAACATTGAGTTTAATGTGAGCTTTCAGCCCCCTTCCAATAACAAAAAGGTGCTTATATTTTAGCCAATTGGTTCCAGTGCAGCCAGGAGACAGGTTCCTTTTTTCTATTCGAATGAAATAATTTTGAGTAAAGCCAATTGGGGCTACTTTTTCATGCTCAGAGGGTTCTGTTGTTGGGATAAACTGGGCCGACTGGGGTGAGAGCCAAACTGTAGAGATAGGAGACTTGGACACAATCCAAGGAAGGAAGTGAAGTAGTTTACACAAACATCATTCTCTGAAGCTGTAAATCTGCTGGTGTCTCAACAATCCAGTCTTCATCCCTCAGAAGTTCATTAACGGAAAAACTTTCCGGTGAATCGCGGTTTGAGTTCGTCTGGATTTGCGGGCGCATATTTTGTCAGTACAGAGCAAGTCTTGGTTTTAAGTCTTGGCCTGGCACTCATGTCAGGTAGGAAGAACCATCAGATCCACTGGACGTGTCAAAAGGGACAACGCAGGAATGCTAAGTTTGATCAAAGTCGTTTGAAGAGGCCATGACTGAAACCTGTTGAGTGTGTTGTCACACTTTGGAGAAGTTATTTCAGACCTGAGGCTGTTTTCCCAGAGAACTGGTCTCATCTCCCCCAAAAAACTGGTCTGTGGTTGTGGTCCAACACAGTGTGAAATAATGTGGAAGCCGGCTGGTAGCTGAACAATGTGTTTGGTCTCCATGACACATTTACATACTGTAGTCTGTCACACGCAACGCTTCATGTTGGCATGGCAACCATGACAGCTGAAACAATTATTTATTAAGTGACATTTTGAGAATCAATTAATCATTTAAGTAATCTATGAAGCAATAATGCCAAACATGTTCTGGGTCCAGCGTCTCAGATCTGTTGGTTTGCTGCTTTTCTCTCTGTTTTGTCATTTTAGATTAAACCTCTTTAGATTGTGGACTATTGGTATTGGCTTATCTGACTAACTACTTAATTGATGAATAGAATTAACAGATGAACTGATAGTTGCAGCCCGAACACTAAGTGAGGTGGGTCCTGCAGAATGACCTCATAGTTTCTGGATCTCTTGGAATATAATGAAGCTGCCATGTGCATCTGCTTTGTTCTGTGTACTTAAAGGGAACTTTGGGGGCAACAGGGTCAATACACAATGCATGGAGGGCAGAAGGTGGGGTTGGTCAGTTGGGGCCCATCGGAAATAACACCTTAACAGGTTCACCTGCATGGTGCAAATGCTTGGACTGAGAATTTGGGGTTAACCTCGCCGACCTGGGTACCGCTGTATCATGACTGTGAGGTATCGCAGAAGTTAACACTATGTTAACACTATTCTCCATGTTGGTAGAACAAGCGGGTGTATTTGTTGTCATGGATACATGCAGCACAATCGATCCAAGGTCCAGCAGGGATTGCTGCGCCTGACAACACACACAACTCCCAGACTATTGACGGAATGAAGCTGGATTTGGATCACATGTTTAACTTGTCCTACAGCAAAACTACTTGTGGAATGTGAGCGTGCAAAGGAAGGAATCCAAAAAGAAGCTGGTCTTCACTTAGTGTTTCACCACTGCAGCTCAGACCATTAGGATTGATTGAGTTTAGCTGGATGCCTAATTACCGAGTGATCCCGGCACTCCACAGGGTATAAAGAAAGACATCCTTTCCAAAATTACACACAGAGAGATAATTTAACGTTTTCAGTTTTTACCTCTGCAGCCTAATTACACACAAATGAATGTAGCTAAAATTAAAGCAGCTGATTCAACGACAAAGCTTTTGTTCCGAGAAATAAACTTCTGCTTATATAAGAAGGAACACTGCATCGCTCATAATTTAAATTTCTGTACAACAACTCATAATTGAATCTACACTCTGCATATCCGTTGTTCCCAAACGCTGCAGAATCCATTTTGGGGGAAAATATAATTATCTGAAGTTGTTTAATATCTATAAAACACTATCTGGTTTTATGAAGCCATCAAAAAAGTGCTCAGAGAGTGGCCTGCGATCCTGTAAGTGTCACATATTATTCAGTGGAAATGGTTTACCTCACAGATAGAAGGTAATGGTGATTGCAGTGTGTCTGGGGAAATGAAAGTGAGTTATCTGCAGAAACCCTGGAGCTGCAGGTACAGAGCGGAGGTTTCCAGCGTTGTAGTCAGGGACAAGTAGCCTGAAAAGTTCGATTGTGACACTAAAGCTGGTGTGAACGAAAAAGAAAATATTTGACTCTGAAAGCTGAGAGAGGTCATTAACTAGACTAGATGAGTGGCTCAGGTTATGCACAGGTGCATTATGGGACAGGATCTGGCAGCTTCACGCCTGTTTATTTTAGGATACCTTGTCTGCTCAAAATGTCAGTGTCATCCACGTGACGGTTTGAAGTGACAGCTCTCGTCTGTGGGGAAAGGCTTGATAGGCTTGATTACATGCTATTATCCTCTGTGAGTGGTGTGTGTGTGTGTGTGTGTGTGTCTGTGTGTGTGTGTGTGTGTCAAAATGTTATGTCTGTCTCCATGTGTGTCTTCATAGAGTTATTTCTGTGTTTGTGTTCAGGTAGTGATGTTTCTGTGAGTGTGTTCAAGCTTTTATGCTTTGTGTGCATCTGAGTGTGTGTGTGTGTGTGTGTGTGTGTGTGTGTGCATGTGTGTGTGTGTGCATGTGTGTGTGTGTGTGTGTGAGCGTCCCAGGCCTGAAATTGGTATGTTGATGGTTGACAGCTTTCTGATGTAACCTCTGTGTGATGGAGGGTCTCTAAGAGGTCTGGGGATAAAGATTGTCAACCAGGATTAGAGAGTGTGTGTGTGTGTGTGTGTGTGTGTGTGTGTGTGTGTGTGTGTGTGGTGTATCTATCAGGCTGCCTGTCACTCTGTTTCTGCCACTACTCCGTCTCCTTCTATCTGCCCCCCCCCCCCCGTTCTCTCTCCGTCTTTCTCTCACATCAGTTTATTTATAGAACTATATTAACAAAAACTGTCAACGTGTTTTACAAAAAAACAAACAACACAAAAGCAGCTTAACAAATTATTCTGTGCACAAGAGATGGAACAAATGATTTTTAAAGCACAGATTGATCCGTAAGCCTTCATGGTAATACACTGAGCATGCCACAAAGCACTGACAGGACTAAAACCTATTGTTCAGACTGACTTCATACCCTTTAAGCCAGTAGTTTCAGTTCATTTCAGTGTACTATGTATACAAAATCCACTCAATGCATGCTTGTGTAGATTAAAAGCACAGATTGATTTGAAAAGTCGCGCTGCATCACCACAGAACGATAATGTAACGTTCACTGTCTGAAGTCCATGTTGGAAAACATTTAAAATAGGGCTGCAACTACTCAATTACTTTCTATTATGGCCCAAAACCAGACGCAGACAGATGCAGTTTACTGTCATGAAAAACAAAGAAAAGCAGCAAATCAATTTAGAAATGACTATTAATCGAGTATAAAAACTGTTGCAGATTATTTATCTGTTGATTGACCGATCAATTAATTTACAATCATTTTTTTGGACTTTTGAAAGCTGTAATACGAACACTACATTTTGATATGAGGTGGAGAACCTGCAGTGAAAGATATTAGAGGACCTGGAATTGAACCCTGGGGGACTCCGCACTAAATGTAAAAGCAGACATATGTCGTTTCACACAGCCAGCAGGGAATATTGGCAAAGTAATAAGTTTCATCTCATTGCCTGTGCGGACCAGCAGAGTGGAGCTGAGGGGGGAAACTGTCCTCCACCACCAACACTCCTCCTCCTCCTCCTCCTCCTCCTCCTCCTCAATGCATGTTGCTGTCTCCCAATCTAAATATTTCACTTTGTTCAAGAACAATGGCCGACACCTGCAACCGACAAACTTTTCTAAATTCACTTAAGCTAAAAGGGACGGTGTGATTTCTGTCTTTTCTGCCATTCTTAATAAGCTGCATCAGTATGATATTCAGAAATGTGTGGCATACAACACATTACACAGCAGGTCGTACACGTTTCACATGTTCTGTTTCCCTTTACACACAATATCACGGACTCATTCATACCATTCTCTCTCTCATCAAATGCCAATTATCTCTTTTCCCCAATCCCTCTTTCCCTATTCCACCCTCCAGCCCCCCCCCCCGCCACCAATCTGAGGGAACAGGATCTATTGTAATAGGCTTACAGTCCTGACAGCCTTATGACTGGGCTGTTGGTTATTGTAATTGGATTAGGTTGGAGATAAGCTTGGTGCCAGTAAGACTCTTAAAGTCTCAATCCGTAGTCCGCAGTCGGCGCCCGCCATTCACACTTAACCCTTCTTCTTCAACGTGAGTGGAAGCCACTCTCAACTGCTACGAGTGAGTGATGTGAGTCTGACATGGATGAGGTGTGACCGAGTCTTAGTCACTGACTAACAAGTGAAATCAACCTGTTTCAAAGCAATCATACAAAGTCTGTGTCTGTGTCCAAATGTCTGTGTAACTTGGAACCAGAAGCTTCTCAGGTTGGTGTTGAATTACCTTTCTACAGATGAAGCAGGCATTATACTGTCTTTTTATTCAAATCCAATTAAAAGACCAAAACCAACAACGAAGGCCATAGAGCTCCATTGTTGTCCAACAACTATTAAAAACACACCAGCGAGCCTCACAAGTTCCTTCATCTGCAAATACTCACTACAACAGCAAATGTGGATTTATCCGCCACTGAAAATAGTCCCCAACAAACGCACTATTTCAGTGTGCTCGGTGCTGAGTAGGGAAATCCGAAGTATTGACAAACATTTGTTAATAATGAGGAAAATATAAAATAACAAATACCGAAGTTGAAAACCAAAGGTTGCTCTGCTGCTCTGTCAATCTATGCAGCTATATTAAGTGACAGACTGCTAGATAATGTTCACAAAATACCAATTTCACAGACTGTTTTAAAATGTAATTGGAAAATACCAATATTGCTTTTTTCAGATGGCATCCGCTGATACTGATAGCATGACTGTACGAGTGCAGCTACAATACAACGTATATTCACTTCCTACAGTCAGACAATCACATACCCTCCCAGGAACACCCCCACACTACAACCTTAAAGATATAATATCATAATATTAAGTTTTTCTTTCGATTTTATTGTGTGTGTGTGTTTATTGATTTGTTGGCTCAACTCTCTCACCGTTGTATTTGACAAAGTGTCGGAAAGAGCAAAGCACTCACGCTGCCACGTCGAAGGGTTCAGTTTTCTCCAGAGATCAACGGCTTTATCATTGTCACAGGTAAGGCTTTGCTTGCTGCTGTGATCTCCTGTGCTGTAAACTCTCTCCCTCCTGCTGCTTCCCAGTGATTTGGATTAAAGGACATGCACTGTGTGGACACTATTCCGTAGGGGACCTTTACCAAAGCTTCCTGCTGGGAATCCCTTGTCAAAATCCCACAGCGTGAACCAAAAGATTAATGTTCCCGTGGCCCCGGGCGGGAACAGTGATTGGAACGCCAATCATTGACTTTGTCTTTATTGGATTTTCACATTGTTCAGCACCAGCTTCAATAGCAAACGCGTCACCATCAGCTAATCACATTCAGGTTTTAACAGATGATGATTAATTACATGAATAACACTATTAAGACTATTGGCTGAGGAATGACTTATCGGGTCTTCAGCATTGAGCAGAAACAGTTGATGGATCGTCGGTAATTCCTCATTTACAGGTTAGCAACATGTTGACAGCAGCAAGGGGTGGCTTGGATTGGACACGTGCATTAACTCTTTAGGCCCACCGACCAGGTTGAGTGACGCAGCTGAAAGATGACTGGAGTAACTGAAACAAACAGGAGAAAATGGCAGCCGATGTCTACAAACTCTTGGCGAACAAAAGCCTTCAGCGTGTCTTACAGACTACAATTTAGCACCGCCCCCAATCTTGGCTTCCTTAAATACTTGAGTGGCTTCAAGAAGGAGCCAATCACCTGCAGGTACCAGTAGCCGGTGGACCAATCACCAACCTCCATTAGCTGGTACACACCTTTTTGTACGTCACACGTCATGCCATAGCATTTTCACTGATGGAGGGACGACACAAGAAGGGACCACACAGTTTTAACAGATTTGTTGTGTCGTCTTGAAAACCTTTCACCTCTTTTGGTTATTTTATCTTGATATTTATTTCAGTCACGTCCACCCTGTTACCTGTCCAGGCCCGCAGCCATCAGAAAAGACACGACATCAGATACAGAAACATCATGCATTAACTGTACGGCAGGAAAATGCTCCATCTGTTTTATATATTTTACCAGCTAAGTGGAAACACAAATTAAGGACTTGAGTACTGACACAGGCTCATTTTGGCAGGTGGCTTGCTGGCAATTTCCCACCATGCTCTGGGGTTTTCCCTTGACAATGTGAGGTAAACACCAGGCTTGTTAATAACTGGACCCAGCCGTGTCTACTTTCACTCCATTCTTTACCTCCCTGTTCCACTGAGACTGCTGTACAGAAGAGACGTCAACCTGCACATCACGCCGGGGTTTAACTGAACATGGCGGCTCTCTCAAGCATGCAAATTACTCATGTTTGTTCTTTTCTTTGGGCAGCGTTTTCAGAGGTGGCACATCATTGTCACTGAGAAACAAATCACATTTATCCTGATGCATCCTGGGAGGTGTACTGCACCATGGGAGCCATCAGAAATTATTAGCTCCCCCCCACGATCCACCACCCTCCATAACCGTCGCTCGCTGTCATTTACTGCTCTCTCTCACATTCTCTCAGACTCGGTCGGGGGCGCCCTGATGGCGATCTAAAATTAACTCCTTCCATCTGAAAATCAATCCAGCATCGAGCCTCATCAGACTGAAGGGTTTTATAGGCTCGCATGAACAAGAGAGAGAGCACGGGAAGCTGGGTAGAGAAAGGGCGAAGGAGGTTTGTAAAGAGAGAGGGAGAGATTGATGACCTGATGGCGGCGACACACCGGCAGCTCTGATGGAAATCCCCCGCCGGGAGGTGCTTGATGAAAACGAAGCTCGTGCTCATTCTTCTCGTTGCTTCTCGCCCTTCATATCTGCCACTGCGCCGTTCTTCTTTTTTTTTTACTTCTCAGATTTTATTTCAGGCTCTTGAAATCCTGCTGATTCACTCCGTCCGTTGTCCTCTCTCCAGTCGCTCTGTCACGGAGCTTCTTCCCTCTCATGTCGTCTTTAGTCCATCCCCTTCCTCTCCTGTGAGCTGTGCTTCAGTTTGTTGTTCCTTGCCTTCTTGCTTTGGTTGTGTCTGTGTATTTGTAAGGTTACACATTTAAATCATATGACGGCATGAATGAAATAATGGAACCATTGTCATTTAGGAAATAAATGTCCTCTATAAATAAAATGATTGCCTTCCATTGTAACGTGGATGTAGACTGCTCACTGGACACATTTACATCAAAATACGTTTCAGTCAAGATTATCAACACATATACTGTACATGTGTTGAGGTTTCTGTCATCATACATTAACCCAACCTCATCATCTGTCTGCAGCTCAGTGTGTTTCCCTTCATCAGGCTTTCTTTAAAGCTAAAACAGGTTCCAGAGTTAAACGCGCGTCTCCAGCCATTTTCACAGAGATGAAATGACGGTTCTTTTGTTGGCGTTCACTTCACATGCTTGTCAAATACAAGCTAACTGGGAGATGGCCCGCACTCTTTATAAAGACGTTAAATTACACACTTGACATTTCTGCCTACACCATCGTAGCCAGGCACGTCTCTGGACTCCCAACATGATCAACCTTTATATATGTCTTTACTCTGATGTCACCTTCTGGCCAGTGACTCCATTTACTTCTCCACGACTCCTGAAGATCACAAACAAGTTCTAGACCTCAACTTTAAACTTTAATAAACAGTTTGGTTTCTTTACGAAGAGCATTACAGCCTCACAGAGTCATCGCCTTGTTTATAGATCGTTATAAAGCGACGGGCAAAGATTCATGGGAAATGGAGGCCAAACAAATACACAGCGGAGCTTTAATCAAAATGTCATCATCACTAAGAGATGATCCATCTACATGATTAACCAGCTCGTCAATAGTTAACAGCCAGCTGTGCCTGTGTGTTTGTGGGTTTCTACTATTCTCCCCGTCCACGTCTTCACATGTCCCCCTCAGCGGGTCACTGAAATGATTATTGATCGCTATGATACGGGCATCACAATGGATATTTCACCTGGACTGTAAATCAAAGCACATCAATATTGATTTCTGCGCAGCTCAGCTCACTGTAAGGGCCTGTGTGATGGATCGCCTTTGATTTGTCCTCCGCGGTCAGTGAGCGAGATGGAGAACCTGTCGCCGTTAACGTCTAACAAGCCGCATGAGACTCACCGTAGAGACGCCGTGATAATTATGAGGTGAACGTGGTCGATGTGTGTGTGCTCAGGCTGCCTGTATTGTTTGTCTATTTGCTTTACGACGCAGAGACTTTACACGTCCCCCCTTTTTGTTCTGTTTGTTGCAGCATCACTTTTTGTCCTCACTTGCTGACGCAGCTCTGTGTCACTAAGGTGTGACTTAGTTTGTTTACCTTCATCTGGAATAATCTGAGTGAAATACACCTGAACATGTCAGTAAACGGAATTTCAGTCTATATTATCCTATTAGTAATTAAAAAGTGAGCCAAAGCTGCCCAAAATATGTTGATCTGAACCAGTTTGACCTGCATCTCAAATGTTCCCACATGCATAAAATCATGATAACTGTGAAGCTGTCTGCAATCTGCACAGCCAAGAAGACAAATATATTTCGTGACAGAGGAATCCAGTCTCATACTCCCTGCACAACTGAGAGGAATGCCAAAGAATCAACTGTGATGGGTTGAGTGAAATAACTGATGAAATATATCAGGAAACGGGATGACATTTACATGCATCAGTATGTCAGATAATATCATGCCTCCAGTGCCCATATCTGGGATGTGATGAAGGGGATATGGATCTAAATGCAGCAGCACAGACTGAACGCTGGAACATGTTGAATATTGAAGGGATTGGTTTGCTCTGTACAGACGTCCTTTAACTAAATGCAACAGCAGGTCTTTAGTCCACGAGAGGCAGTCAGTTCTTTAAGTTGTCTAATTGCTTATGATCAGGAACAAAAAGAATAAAAGCACAAAATGTATTAGAAACTATAAAGATAGTTAACCACAGTCTAATCAGCTGTGGGATGTATGCATATGCAGTCAGTAACTGTACTGCATTAAATGAGACTGCATGGGTGGTAAATGTGGCAAAGAGCAAGTATTAATTACAGACGGTACAGTGCAGGGATTCACCAGCAGATGTTGCTTACTGTTAGCGGGAGCTGCTACTTAAATCTCTGAATCTAATGGCTGTTTATGCGTTTTGAATAGCTGTAAAAACAGATTAGCAGCCGAGAAAGGGATGAGTCAACATGACTCAGCTTTCTGAGGGTTGACAATAGCAAAATATTACACTTGGCCTTTTCCCAAATCCGGAGCGACAGATGGAGGGATGACCTGACCCAACACTTTTCTTTCCACATGATTTAAAATAACGCCATTTTGGGTCTTCACAAAGACAGACAGAGACAGTGACTTTGTGTTTTTGTTAATCATTTTGCATACATGCTTAAAAATGTAAAAATCCTAAACTGTAAGCAGCAATTTACTGCAGCCATCTGTCTGAACAAAGGTTGTCCAGATTACCCTCGGTGGGAAGACTCATTCCAGCAAAGGCTAATTAAAAATTTTAATAGCAGCACTTTGAATAATTCATTGTATTGCACAGTTGCTGTAAGACCGAGGCAGACATTCGTTATGGCATTTGCCATGTCTCATCTGGTTGCTGTTTTCAAGGCTGTCTGGCTGTCAGAAGCATGTTTGTGGGTGAGAGAAGAGCAGAATGTTATTATCAGTATGCACAGGCAACTCAAATGTGACATGAAACAGCTCCGTCGATGTATTTATCTATAGACAGTACGCCTTACCTGGAACTATCATACATTCGTATCATTTATGGTCTCTGCCCCCCCCCCCAGATGTAACACAACAGTTTCAGTGTTGTTTGCTGGCATCTGACATCATTAGCAACGTTAGATTTCCACACAGTCAAAGAAGTAAAAAAGTGAGCATTCATTTTTAACACAGACTGCAGATTGCCTCTCCTGCACTGCTGGCTACGATCACAGTGGAAACCAGTAGAGGCCAAACACTGGTGCTGGTTTGGCTGACTTTGATGCTCTCAGGTCTGGTGCTGGTTTGATCCATCGGTGTTTGGGAGACAGCTTTAATATGGTTAAACAATAAGGTGTCTCTTTAGTTAGTTACTACTGGCAACTCAGTATTTGAAAACTTCTCAAATACATATATTATTTTCTGTGATTTGCTGCTTGCAACCATCAGCAATTTAGGAGTAAACAAAGTCACAGTGCAGCACCACTAGAGCAGTTTTTGTGGTTCTGCACGTCAATTATAGGCACAATCTTTTGCATACACCAGTAGAGGAACTGGTATCAACTAATGCACATCAAAATGTATTTATTTCAGAGGCAGGTTGATGCTTTTTTTGCAAATATAATTGGTTTGGGTTTGAAGACTAAACACTTCAAACCAAAGCAAAATTTCACATCCTTTTTCTGAGTATAAAGGTGTTTGTTCAAAGGTACTTAACCCTTTGTTTCACCAACATGCTTCTTTTGCCTCGCTTCACATGGCTTATCTAAAGCACCCGGCTAATAGAACCCGCATTCTACAGTTTATGTTTTCTAATCACCTCTTTCAATGAAGTGAAAGCCTTGTTTTTTCCCAGCGATCCGGCGTCCCCGCTCTCTGAAGAGACTTTGAAGGTCACAGTGGCTCCTTGATGGCTGCTGTACTTTTGATTCCAGCTTCTTTGAGGCATTAAGAGGGAGGCTTAGCGCTAATGTCACCAGAGCGCCGGGATGGGAGATTGGAGCTGAAAGGCCCAAGAAAAAGCTTTAAGGGAATGAACGTCAGGCGATTCACAAGATAAACGGTCAGAGAGGGGTGGACCTGCTGGTCGCTATGGAGACAGTATCTAAACACAAGCTGGTGTAGGAGACTGAGATGGAAAATTGGGGAGGTGTTATACTCTGTACCCTTTAGTCCCTTTGTTTATGAAAAGTCAAATAACTGTGAGAAAATGTCAATCACAGTTTCTCAGAGACCAAAACCAACAGTCCAAAGAGATACTCACTAACAAGAACAGACTTTATACTTAGTTTTCTGCATTGAGTGAAACTGCAGGTGTGGAAGCAGCCTAAATCTTAGAGTCTGTGATCTGTAGTTTTGCTTTTGTGCATTTTTCTTTATTGCCTGTCTCCAGCTTGATGCTGCTCTCTTGGCCTCGCTCAGTCTCCCTTGAACAAGACATTAATCTCAGTAGGACGAGCCAGTTAAATAAAGGTTAAGTAGATAAAACAAATGTGTAATGTGTCCTCGGTGACATCTTTACCCATTAAGTCTAAATGGAGAATCAGCAACTCCTCAGTTCCTCCTCCTCCTCAGCTTGTTGGGTGTAAAGTGCTGCTCATAGGCCAGCGAGGCTCCAACACCGTGACACCGCAGCGACTCTCTTAAGGGACGTTCAGGATCATTTTACTGTGTAATTAAAACCAAAGCAACCCCCCAACCTCAGGCACCGACTCCCTTCTCTGCCTCTAATTGGTCTGGCACCGGCTCTGGAGTGGCACCGCCAGCCTTCTGCTGAAGTCGCTGGACTCTGGACGCTCAATTTAGCGCCTAATTGTAATCCCTATTGACTTCAACAGTGCTGTCGTTACTGAACATTACAGAGTTAGAGAGGGGATAAAACAAAAGAGGCAGGGGGGGGCGTAGTTAGGACACAAGACGAAATGAAATGTGGTTTAAGTACATTCATGTACCGAACAATTAGGGTAAAAATAAAGGTATATGTTATATATTAAAGTATTGAAGTAAGGTGGCCTGTGAAGACTTTCCATGACTTAATATTTACAATCCTTACAAGAGATTTTGGAGATCATAGCTGTTTAGGTGTAAAGAAAACACAAACTATAGAAAACATAGATTACAAACAGCTGCAGTGCTGTCAGTTGCTGAATGTTCAGTGCTGCACTCTGTACACATTAGGAAAGAATAGTTCACATTGTGGTTTTACTTTGTTGTTCCTAGATCCAGTTTACTAATTTGATGCATTACAATTTACATTGAAGCTTACAATCCTCAAAACTCAACTTTCACTTTTCAGTGGTTGAACAAGACTGCAGCTCAGGGCTCATTCGGGTTCATGTGATTAGAATATGGTACATCTTTGTACATCCATGTCTTTATTCTAATGATTTATATTATTCTTTTCTGTTACTCGTGGCTTTGATGCACTATTTGCATGGAGTTGCTGTTACCTCCTAGTTTGGTTAACCTCACTTTTCATGCTTTGACCACAGTATATTGACTGAATGCCGTATTTTCTGTCATTGAAGTTGGTTCTCTAGCACCAGTCAGATGTCCAAACATATTCAGGTCTGGGTTTGCACAGTCGACTCTGCACCTCCTTTGCACTGGGAAACCTGAAGGCTGCTGATGCAGAGTTATGGCTGCAAAAATGGCTCTCAGTATAGCACAGTGTGTTACTGGTGTATTGGAAATCTCTAAATCAGACCCTGGCTTCAGCAGCTGACACGTAGCGCTGCTGTGGCAGCGGTCCAGCTGTGGCACTGCTACAGAGCCAGTGAACTCGGCGACCTCCCGATGGTCAGTTTAGACACTGGCACCATTTAATCCCCATTGATTTCAACACTTCTACCATTATATTAAATAAGAGTGGAAAGCTGAACAGAGGGAAGAAATACTGCAGATAAAACACAAGGGGACCCATGTTAATTTGTCTCAGTAGAGTCCTTAGCAGCAGTATTAATAAGTGAGGTCAGTAATTAGATTTTTCCTGTGTGTACTCCGTCATTAGAACAGTAAAGTAATGGAGGTAAAATATTTTACAGTGTGTGAATTCATGACAAAGCACACTATGAATACGCAGACCAGCATTTTAATTTCAGCTGAAACATGTTCACCTGCTTCACTTCACTCTTATCTTTCACTAAAGTTGCTTCTAGGTTACATAAAACAGTTTCCACCCTGGAAATAATTGAGAATAGATTTTCTGTCGATAGGCCATTCGACTAATTGTTTCAGACATACATGGAGCTTTCGGTGGTGGTGAAGGAGTTCTTGAGGATAGATTTGTCCATTCATGTAAAACGTTTTCAAATTGTGGACATCAAAGGTCACCGCAGCATATCCAGCAGTCAGTCAATGAATGCACGTCAACCAAAACCAATCCCATCGCCTGTAAACATGAGCATTGCTTTAGAATGATTGCTTCCAGTGATCAGACTTTTTGTGTGCGTGAAAAGGTTGTTTGCAACGCTGGAATTTCCAGAATTTGCTCCACAAAAGATGAACGTTACCTTCAGGATGTTGAAAGTTTCCCAGAGCTAAGTGAACATGTTCAGATGGAAGTCCAGCATCTGCCTTGTGTTCGTGCTGTATACCTTTTAGCAGTTCCAACAGTGGGAACAGGGCCAGGAGCAGTATGAGAAGTGACAGAGGGACGGATCCAAGGAGATAATAGGAAGAAGAAGAGGGTGGTTGTTGGTGTCTGAATCTTTGGTGCATCACCCTTTCTTAATGGCTCTCAGCAGTGTCTTTGTGCTCGCAGTTCATTCATTTCCATAGGGAGGAAGGTCCTGAGTGACAGCAGCGGAGGTATCCTGCTGTTCAGGGGGGCAAGGGGTTCAGCTCAAGTGGCATTTCATTTAAAGCTCTCCAACACGAATCAATAGGGGACAATCAGGCCTGAGAGCATGGTGGGTTTTTATCAGGACCGGGATACCATTACCGATTACCTGACCAGTCCACTCGCCGGTGGGAGAGGGAACACGGCGGAGACACGGGGGCTCGATGGGCGGACTTTGATCCACGTTGTCAGATCCCTGCAGAAGAGCCAATTTTCCCTTAATGATAAGGAACTGCTGAGGTCAGGGCAGGAAACTGGAGCTCTTTCTTTTTCCAGGACACTTTCACCATTTTACCAGCCAGGTAGCTGTTACAGTTGGAACAGCCCTCCATGTCACGGCTGGCTTCCCTCTCCTCCTCCAACATGACCGCTGATCCAAAACAAGTCATTGGAATTGTGTTGTACTCATGTGCACTGCCATTTCAAAGTATTTTGGAGAGTCATTTTCTTGTGAATGTTTTTAGCTGATATTAGAAATGACTTAATGTCCTGGATTTGGTCGAACTAATTAAGCAAACAGCATACTGTAGATTTTCTTCTTCTTTTCTTTTGATGCTAACACATTTTCGGTCAACCAGACTTTCCCCTTCGTCGAGTTTCAGACGGTTGTCGTGTAAGTCCTAAGCTCAAAGCTACATTCCTCAGAATAATACCAGCTTGCATGAGCTGACATTTGTGTCCCATGTGACTGCTGAGTGTCTGAGAGAATTTCCCATGAATAGCTAAATCTGTTAATTGACAAGCTCTTAGTTACTAATGAGAAGCTTAATTAATGCTTTATTAAAGGCAGGCGCACTGCAAAGGTCAGCCAGTTAAACCTGTGCATAATAAGAACACACAAACAGTGCTAGCATCAGTTGTTGTCTCCTGCAGGAAGCCGCCTCCATTCATTTAGGAATGCACTCTTATTCAACCTCTTCTCTCCCAGAGTGTTGCTCCGAAACCAGTGCTCCCTTTTTCCCCTATTTAAAATCTGTCTACTCCACCGTGCAGATAATATGAGGAGGGTTTTCTGTGGCACCAAAAGCTGAGTTGGTGGCCTGTTGTGACTGAATGAATGTCACTGATGGCTGAGTGATAAACTTCAAACACCACTTGAACCTGTGCGAGCGTTTGACTATCTGTTGACTTTCGTTTGACTATCTGTTGATTTACGTGCAGGCTGCCATTTTAATCCAATCTGCATGCCAAAAAAACCCTTTCCCGCTTGTTAGCCGGAGGTGTGTAATCACTCCTTTCGCATGCCGGCTCACGGTTGGTTTCTGCCTCGAACAATCCTCTGACTGAATGCAGCAGCTCTTCTCGTGGATGAGCGCCGCAGGTGGCCGCCGAGCATTAATTAGAGTCTCTCGCGAAGGTATACAATTTAGCCGCTTGTCCAGCACAATGTGTTTCAAGAGCGCCATTGACTCCTGCATTGTGGCTCCAGTTTGTATTTACCTCGTCCTTCCCTGTGCTCGCCGTCGGCTGTGTCTTAATTATTTCAGGCGCTGCTGTGAAGGCCAGCTCTGCTTTTTTTGAAGTTTTTTTTTTATAAAACCTGGATGACAGGCACCCCATGGATTACACCTCCATTGGATTTTAATAATTTCACTTCTCTTCCATCTCCTAATACCCCCTCCGCCTCCTTTTTATGTGATTACTAGTTCAGACTTTTGAATGAAATGAAAATGTGACTGATGTAAGCTGAATTAGTTGAACACGGCAGCACAGGTGGGTCTGAAAATGATTCATCTGTGTCTCCCTCTCTCAGCCGGCCGGCCGCCACCTCCTCGGCTCTGTGTACACCCTTTTCTGGGCCAAATCAACCGTGACGCCTCCGCCAAATAATTAATTTCTCATCGGCGCTCTCCTCCTCGTCGCCCCCTCCCTGCTCCTGCACTCTGAACTCTTGGCTTGTGGAAGTTCCAGGGGAATGACTCGCAGCTTGTTTTCCCAAAATGAGGGAATAAAATGGATTCTGAAAATAAACAGCATCTCTCTCTCCAACTCCCTTTTCTCTTTCCTCCCACCTCATCTCATTTTTTTTTCCCACAATCCCTCTCTCTCTCACTCTCTCTCTCTTGGCCTTTGCTTGCAATGTACTGTATTAATCAGACACCAGCTTAGCGCAGGGTAAATAAAATCAGGAGTGCACTCTGGCTGAACATTAGATTGGACTGGGAAGGAGGCGGCGGTGGCGGTTGGGTGATGGGGTTGTTGTCACAGTCCAGCTGCTTTGCTCGTCAGCTGTGGCGGCACGCTGAAGACTCTTAACCTGCGACACGGGTGGCGTCACATCACAGAACCGCCCGGCGGGAAATTAGATTTAAACATTGAAGTGACAGATTAGTTTGAGCCGACGGAGTCCACGGAGCTGATCATGGAAACGCCCACAATACTGAACTGTACGCTGTTCCTGTCAGTGGAAAACCACGTATGTCCAGGTTATAAGGCTATGGGTTCATATATAAGAAATACACGTGCAATAAACCGGTTAGTTAACAGTTAGTGCTTTACGATGCTTCCCCTGCTTTGGCACAGTTGGAGGAGACTTGATGCTCAGTGGAGCTAAATATTATTTTTGTTGAAAAGTCCTGGTTGCCTCTAGATAAACTCTGTGTCCTTATTTAAAATAACTCCGATCACAGTCTTTGATGCAGTTAACACAGACCTGCTGACGATAAAACACGAGCTCATCTCGCGACCTTGTCTTGGGATAAATTTAGTTATTACATTATAAATATCTGGCCTTTGCTGTGTGATGTAGCGCATCTGCTCTTTTCCTTGGAAGGTTAATGTTATATTTCATAAATGTGTAATATTTTCTTCAGGCGAGTTAGCTTGACTACCAGGAAGCGGTCCTGCTGCTTCTGTGTGGGAGTATTGAAGCTGCTGAAAACGTATCCGTCCCCACGAGGTCCTTCGTAAAGTAAACAGTGTCTTTTTGAATTCATCATCTGTGTGCGATTGTTGGCTGTTTGACACGTGACAGGTTTCTGCAGTTAAAACATCAGGACACTCGTTTTAATTCAAAATCACCTTTAGGGTTGACTGACTCTAGAAGACTAAAGACGCTAAAAAAGGCCTTGAAGACACAGCCCATAAACAACCCATAATGCAACACTCTCTGTAAGGGAGACACGGCCATTCATAAAGAATATCTGATGATGTGTGCTTGGTTTATAAAGTTTGCCATCTCAGGAACATGGACAGTTTGTGTCAAAACTAGTTTCTTTAGCTTGTTCAGTGTGGATTGTACTTGTGCGCCCACCTACTCACACACACACACACTTGTGTTGGCAGTGTGGCTGAACTAAAGGAAAGTTGAACTTCCTTCTGCCGACCTGAGCGTCAGCAGCAGTTTCTGGTGCAGTGATGAGCTCTGGCTGTGGCTCCCTTGTCAGAACCCTGTCAGGACGCCGCGGTTTGTTATAAACTCGGTCTGACCTGGAAAGTAGGCAGTGATGAATAAAATGTATCCCACAGCAGAGGATAAACTGTCCAGGCACACACAGGATCTTACTTTTCAGCGCTATACGTCATTGGATTGAAACTTTTTAAACTTTTTTTTTTACTACATTCCCATGACTCAACTCATTTACTTCTGCTTGAGTTTACTACATCTCCCACAATGCCTTTGGACAGCATCAGAGAAGATGTCTGGACTCAAGTCATCTGTGGGGTTTATAAGCAGGTGAAGAGAGAACTGCAGGACTTTTAACGGAGCGTCAATGACTTGATAAAGAGAGGACTGTCCCCTGAGGATGACCTCATCAGACCAGCTGCCTGTCTGAAAGTTTACAAGCGGCAGAGTCGGGAGGGACGGCGCTGCTACGTCTACGTCTACGAGTTTAGTGTCCTCGCTGGTTATCCCAGACGAGACGAGCTAGAGGAGAAAGACGAGGCGAGGTTACGGAGGATGGCAGAGACCGGTGAGGTAAAGACAGGCCGGGATTCTGTGATTTCAGACTGTCCTCGAATGTTCAGATACACACTGACACTCTCCAGGACATCATGGACAGTATCTGGTAGAAAGTTTAGCAAATGTTCCAGTTGATGATTCATTCAGACTGAGCTGCAGCCAGAAAACTGAAGTTAACATTTATTCCCGTCCAGATGGCCCACTTTGGTTTACCACAGTAAATCACTGTAATTATAGCGTTAATGTTTTTTTATTACCAATTTATCAGCTGATTATTTGCTCGATTAATCGTGTTGAAATGCCTCCCACAATTTCCCACAGCGATGTCTTCAAATGTTTTCTGACCAGCAGCGAAAATCCAAAGATATTCAATTCACGAGCATTTATTTGTTCAGCATTTTTGCTTATAAAATGACACAAATGATGATACGACTATCAATGGTATCGATCGATTAATGATTAATGATATCAACATTAACGTCTTCTGGGATTTGGTTATCAAAGTTAAAAGTTGTCTTTTTCCAGGTCTAAAAGTTTGTTTTCTAGATAAATAGAATGAACAATGCATCGTTTTCCTGCTTCCGTCGGTTGTTGTACCCACAATATTTAACAAATGTGGCTATTATTATTTTATTGTTATTATTATTATTATTAATTTGTTGTCTCTCATTATTACTCAGTTTTCCAATTTACAAAAGAAGTACCATATGTACTGATATAAAACTTCATATACTGTGAAACTTTTATCCATATTATCCACCTTTAACTTAAACTCAGAGTTCTATGCTCAATATGGTAATATCTCTCTCTTTGTCTCTGTCTCTCTGTCTGTCTCTCTCTATGTCTCTGTCTCTCTCTCTGTCTCTCTCTGTCTGTCTCTCTCTCTGTCTCTCTCTCTATGTCTCTGTCTCTCTGTCTGTCTCTCTCTCTGTCTCTCTCTCTATGTCTCTGTCTCTCTCTGTCTGTCTCTCTCTCTGTCTCTCTCTCTATGTCTCTGTCTCTCTGTCTGTCTCTCTCTCTGTCTCTCTCTCTCTATGTCTCTGTCTCTCTCTCTGTCTCTCTCTCTCTCTATGTCTCTGTCTCTCTGTCTGTCTCTCTCTATGTCTGTCTCTCTGTCTGTCTCTCTCTCTGTCTCTCTCTCTATGTCTCTGTCTCTCTCTGTCTGTCTCTCTGTCTCTCTCTCTATGTCTCTGTCTCTCTCTGTCTGTCTCTCTCTCTGTCTCTCTCTCTATGTCTCTGTCTCTCTGTCTGTCTCTCTCTCTGTCTCTCTCTCTCTCTCTATGTCTCTGTCTCTCTCTCTGTCTCTCTCTCTCTCTATGTCTCTGTCTCTCTGTCTGTCTCTCTCTATGTCTGTCTCTCTGTCTGTCTCTCTCTCTATGTCTCTGTCTCTCTGTCTGTCTCTCTCTCTGTCTCTCTCTATGTCTGTCTCTCTCTCTGTCTCTCTCTCTATGTCTCTGTCTCTCTGTCTGTCTCTCTCTATGTCTCTGTGTGTGTCTCTCTCTCTCTGTCTCTCTTTCTATGTCTCTGTGTGTGTGTCTCTCTCTCTGTCTCTCTCTCTATGTCTCTGTCTGTCTCTCTCTCTATGTCTCTGTCTCTCTGTCTGTCTCTCTCTATGTCTCTCTGTCTGTCTCTCTCTCTGTCTCTCTCTATGTCTGTCTCTCTCTGTCTGTCTCTCTCTCTCTCTGTCTGTCTCTCTCTCTCTAGTAAAACATATTCTCTTTGATGTCTATCAAAATCTCACAGTCCCTGTGAGGTCCACACACACTCCATAGCCCTGTATGTGTGTCAGGATAATGTACCCAGTGTAATGGTGTGTGTGTGTGTTGTGTAGTGTAGTGTTGTGTAGTGTAGTGTGGTGTAGTGTAGTGAAGGTGGGGGGGTCAGTCAGTGGGACAGACTGTGGTTGTGCAGTAATAAACAGACCTGATCTGCTGCTTCTCTGCTCTGAAACCCAATTTTAGTTCATTTTCCACGAATCACACAGCCATAAAAACCTCAGTATCACACCGTACCATAAAAGTACAGAGAGCATTTCAAGAAGTTCCAGAAAGTACTACAAAGTACAAAGTACCATAAAGCAGACCACAAAAGATTAGAGTGACTCAAAATGACGACAGAGATATGTACTTTTTCAAACTTCAGGTTTTACTTTCAGAACATTATCAGAAGGAGGCAGAATATCAGGGAACAATAGCTTGTTCCAGGTGTGCCAGCTGTTTCCTCAGGAGCGTCAGCCAGGCTCATATCAGCCACTGAAGGGTACTGTAATGTTTCAGTGTTGCATTTCCATAAAGTTTGCAAGAGACAGATTGAAGTCCTACGATGGTTCAAGCTCCTAACATTCGATCCTACATTTCCCACAATGCAGCGTGATAGTGCCACAGCTGTCAACTCCACTCCCCCAGTTTGTAAAGCTGGCTTTCTGTTAAAGCATTGAGTAAACTGACCTCCATGAGCAAAATTGGTGGAATCTCCCTTTAATACTCAACAGCTGTTGTTGGAAGCTGGAAACAGTGCGCGTGTCCCTGTCATTGTTGGGAATAAGTTCACTAAATAGTGTTGCTAAATAAATCTGATCACTAGCTTCCAAAAATGATCATCAAATACTATAAAGGACTAGAAACGGTGCCAAAAGGTACAATGAAGTATTTTATTTACCCCACAAACCATAAAACCAGGATCCACAGAATATTATTTTATTTTAACATAAAATACCAAAAATCATAAACCACATCACACATTAACATGAACCTCCACAAAAACTCACAAAGAGGCACAGAAACCTCACAGACTGCCACATATTGTCACAAATCTGTCTGAATTAAAAGCAACTTGTCAGTTTCTTCTTCAGCAGGATGAATATGCTGAACAACAGAATCTTTCTGCTTTGTACTGCTCTCATTAAATCCTTTTTATTCCCTTTCTTCTCCACAAATCAGAGCTGTTGACAAATCTAAACAGCTCTGTGACTCCACACTCTGATGTGAAATTAAAGAAATGAGGCTTTGACGGCGACTCGGCTGCCGGCTGTCAGTGACGTGCCTCAGGGATACGACTTCCAAATAAGTGATTAAAATTAGCATGCCAATCCCTTTAACCACTGACTGTGGCTCTATTCTCTTTCAGATGAGCATTATTTGTTTTGCTCTCTTTAAAACGAGGAGTTCAGTGAAGGATGTTTGGTTTCCATCCACAGACTGACAGCTGCTGCATCAAATAGAACCTCCATGAAATGTTAATGGAAATTAAATCAAATCTTTTTGAGTTGGAACAAATTGAAACGGCCTTGTTTCCAGTGTTGTATTGCTGTTACGTCACCAACAGTGAAACTCAACACTTTGAGTAGATGTTTCACACTAAAGGCCTGCCAGGAACGGATTATGCCCTTTGAGCCACTGGAAGGCTTTTAATGTGAAATGACTGTGCAGGAAGTACTGAGTGTAACTAAAGTGGAAGAAAGTGGAAATAATTAGGGACAACAATATTACTGCAGCAGAGAGGTGATGTCTGTTGCACTGATGGCAGAAATGCTCTTCATCCTGAAGGACTCAAGACAACATGAGGAGTGAACATGGAGGAAGCGTTGAGTTTGCATCAACATCCAATAAAACAAGAGCAGATCAGGAAATACGATCAAAACAGCTGAAGACAGGAAATCAGGAATAAAGATCTGTTTCTAATATAAGCGTGTGTGTGAGAATGTACAGTGTACATGATGATGATGATGATGATGATAAATGTGTTAAAGAATGCACACTCCACAAGCCAAAGGCAGAGAAAGTAGTGCAGTAAATGATCAGCCTAAGCACTAAGGTTCAGGTTTAGTTTCTGGCTGTGGTTCTTGGTCTTTCAAAGTAAACATGGACCTAGGTGGTGCTCGGGCGCAGGTGAGGTGGAGTTGCCGTGCCGACGAGCGGTCTCTGTTCCTCCTCCTCCTCCTGCTGCTGCTCCTGAAGTCCTTCCAGCTCTCTGTATAAATAGCAGCGTTCGAGGCGTTTTGAAATGAGTCCAGCTTGGCCTGTTCTGCTCGCTGCGGCGAACTCATCCATTATGTAGAGACCTGAGACGTGTACGAGTCCCTCTTCAGCCAACACACACACACACACCTGCACATCCATGCACTGACCACATGTCAGGAGGTGTGTTGCAAACAGCCCCGAGGTTGTGTTTCACAGTAACGCATGATATATTTAGTGTTTGCGTGTTCAGAGTGTTGCAGCACAGGCGCAGTTTGAAATGCACGGCACACAAACCCCGGCAGACATATATTAGTATTTCCCTCCACAGATCTCTCCGCCTCACAGCTGAACCTTTGCCTTTGGATAGCGTGTTGCGCCACAAAACCCCGGCACCAGAATGCATATTGGAATTGTTCGGAGATCACAGTTCAGAGTGTATTTGCTTGCGAATAAAAAATGATAAACCACGCGGGAGGGGAGGGAGAACAGCAAATACAAACGGTGCGTGTGCGATAAAACGCCGGCGGGGCTTAACAGAGGCGCCCAACCTCAGAGGAAACAAAGACGACAACACCGCAGAGGATTTATTTACAGGAGCTCTCAGGAGGCGGCGGGGTGAGGAAAACTCCTTCTGTCCCCTGAGCAAGGCACTGAAAGGTTGTCTGCTGTGGCGATGAAGCTCAGAGGCTGTAGTGGGCAGCAGGAAATACAAATTATAGCTTACTTATGTTTTTTGATATACATATAAACACTTTGACTAATGGCCCGATTTCCATAGAGTGTGTTGTGATTGACCCCTGACCTTCCTGCAGAGCCACCATCTGGCCAATATGTCTCCTTGTTGTTGTGGCTTGACTACATGGAGCGTAGTACATGCTTGTGAGCTGTGAGGAGGTCAGAGCACGTTATCAACTCTCTTCTACAGTTTGATTGTTGAAGTATCTTTTAGAGACGCTGATTATCAGGTGTTGCTGATGCTGTGTTCACTCACACGACAGCCCCCATGTTGTATTTACTAATGGAAAATATATATTCTAGTATATATTTAGAACTAAATAACACATAAGTGGAAAAACAAAAATTAATGATATTACCTCAGGTCTGTCTTTCAAAACGACCCCACCTATCATGTGGTTCAGTGCTGTGTTGTAAATGCACAGTATTTTTAACTCTCTCTCTGGGGGGCAGTGTCACTGAAGGCCCCCGCCTGGGCATGGTGAAACTATCTGCAGTGCTAACTGAGTGGGATTTTGTTCTTGTTTCAGTAACCTTTTGTCCACCAGCCAGTGTGTCCGGAGCTCCGGCCTCCCCCTTTATGTGTTTAACATTTAAAACCAGTAATGGAGAAGAAAAGAGCAGGCTGATAGCTATTGAGTATTGGTCTTTATCGACCTCCTTATTGAATTAACATTTAACGTTTTCCATTTGTCGGATCATTTTACCCAAGGCACCTCACAGTTTAATGAGGGCGGCCGTAGTTAGTGTGGGTTCCCTGAACGCCTCATTCTCTCTACTGAACTTCATACATCACATTAAGTTAAAACAATGGCAGAGAGAAAGGTTGACAGAGTCTCCCTGTCTTCATGCCCTAATCATCATTATCCAACTTGCAGTTAATACGGTGATAAGATTACATTGAACTTTTGGAACATTGTCTTCATTTTAAAAAGCCTTTCTGAGTATTCAGAAGAAAAAGACCAGTGAAGATGTGTGTGGTGACGTGGTTGTCTATTGTATATACAGGAATATAATGTGATGTTGCATTGACTCCGACCTTGACATTTCAAGTGAAAGTGTGAAACTAAATATCACCACAGAACTTTTTCCCAGTCAGAGTTTCGTCTTGTTTTTTTTACTTTATTTGCAGCAGATGTGATTTAAAGAAGACCAACTGTGAAGTGACATTTATGTCGTCTGTTCACTTCTAGCTTCTTTTGTACAAAATGTCTGCTTGTCTTTTCTGTCACCGTGCAGTCATCTGCTGCAGACAGAGACCTAGTGGGACGGATGTTGTGTTTTTGTATTGGCCGTGTTCAGGTTCAAACTGTTCAATTAAAAGCAGCCGGGTGTATCTTAGTTTGCATTCAGGTTTGTTTGCTGTAGTTTGTGATTATATTGTGTGCAATATTTTGTGAAAAGCCATTGTTCTCACCTGGACAAAAAAAGAACTCAATGAGGAAATGCTGCGGAGTTCAGAGAAACCAATTAGAACGTGTTGGCTATGAACGCAGCCTAACAATGCAAACTCTCTGTGCTTCCAACTGGAGACGATCTTTCTGACTGAAGCAGTTCATCTTTTATTTAACTTCTGCTAAAGTTAGATATTTGGGTTTCTTTCTTCTCTTTTCTTTCTTTCTTGTGTTCTTTTTCTTTTCCGGTGATTATATGAAGCAGTGGGTGTCGTTTCAACCACTGTGACAGAAGTGAATGTAATTGGCCACTTCAAGCCTTGGTGAAGTTGTACTGGAAGGTTGTAGCCACATTGCTGCTGACCATTTTACAGAAAGCATAACGTATTTCCGTGTTCAAGCTGATTTCCTGTTTTTTTGTTATAACAGTTTGTTAAAGATGTGACCCTGTACGGAGCCTCGTGTTTCAGAACGCCTTCATCGGGTTTCTAAACTGTTTCCTACGAGAGCGGTTGAAGGTCCAATCAGCATGCGGTGGTCTGAGATGCAGGAAGTGGCCTGAAGCAAGAAGCATCATGGTCCTGTGCACCAGTGAAAGATCCCACCTGCTTTAAGTGGTTGTTGACAGCCATTGTCTGAGGCAGATCAGGGATAATTGGGTTTTTGTTGAAGTGATTTATCTGTAGCTTTTTAGCATTTGGGACCACAAACACTCTGTTTCCTCATGAATTTGTGTTTTCCCTGGCGCGGCCCTGGGCGGATATGAGTCATCACTAGACACCGGAGCTAAACACGGTTTTAGGAACACAGAGCGTGATTGTTACCCTTTCTTTCCTCTTCCCTGCCGAATTTGCATTTTGCTGCATTTAAAGTGAAAACAATGTGGACTGAAACGCACGGAGGAGCTCGTTCTCTCTCTCCGTCTCAGTTTCTCTCCTTCTGATTCTCTCTGTTCCTTTCATTCTCATTCTGTCTTAATCTCTGCCTTCTTCCAAATGATTCCCCCCGCTGAAAGCTGGAAGATATTACATCTCATGTACAGTAAATAGATTCTGTCAGCCATTATCTGCCACTGCCGCTTGTGTTTCCAGATAGAGACTGTGCCTGTGCCAGTTATTGCTGTTATAAACCTCCAGCTATCATCAGCTCCCATTTCTTCACAAAGGCCAAACATCCACTTTGAAAAAAGCTGTTTTTATCAAACCGTATCATCAAGTGATGCTTCAGAAGATAACGTAATCTCTCCCTTTACCTTCTGTTTTCTCTCTGGAAACTGCACATAGCAAAGTGTAATATTTAAAGAAGAATACGTGATGATTACTTGGTGTTGTAGATAAGTGTTTTTCTGATTTGTTCGTACATAGAGGGAGCTAACATGGGAGGAAGTTACCATTATCCTCTTTTTTACATGCATTTTGGTCAATGAGTGTGCAGCAGTTTTTAATTCTGAGGACACCACGAAGTGCAGAGCAGTGTGAGTCTGGTCTAAAGGTGTTTCTGGAATCTTTACATAGTCCATCCGTTAGATATTAGACTTAACAAGAGAACTATAAACCACCATAGATACTTAATAAAAAACAGTCATCTCCTAAATACTTTTCTTTTTTTACATCAACATTCTAAGATGCTGAAGTTCAGAGTTCATTTTTAATCTTGCAGGTGATAAAACATGTATTTAGTAGCTGTTCTGGAGCTTTCAGTATGTCACATGGTCTTCACCGGCAGATGGAGTTGCCCAGTTGTCATCTGCCTGTAGTAACATTAGTAACATCCAGTTTAATGGTGAGGACAGAATGATCAAACTTGTAAGGTGATGTTGCTTGTTGTGTTTTACAGGTTTATAATTCAGAGTGCTTTCATCCCACTGCGATTATCTCCTGCATTGTTTCCCTCTGTGTGGATTCTGTGGTTGCTATGGTCACACAGTGAGTCGTGGCGGCAAGCGGCAAAATAAAAAAAGAAAAGAATCGGCCGTCATCAACTGAGACGGAGGCAGCAAACAGCCGTGCACGTTCCTGAGACTGTCGACTGTCGCCAGGTCTGTTCTACATCAATCAATCAATTTAATTTGTCACATGCAATCATACAAAGTACAACCACAGCCAAATACAATATATATATATATATATATATATACATAGTGGATGGTGGAGGCAACTGTTGAAAGGACCTCTTAGCTACTTTCTAAGGCAATCTACATTTTAGACACTTTCCCTTTAAATTAAAATACTAATATTTCCCCCAATTAGAAAAAATGTAATGCACTGAACTCGGCACAATAATGGCCTCAAGTGTATTTCCAAATTGCCTCCCTTTTCTTCCTCCTCTGTTGAGAAAGAGACCCTCTTATGTCCCCTAAAAGACAAGTGAGTGATGCCCCCCTGATCTGATGATGAACACATCTGTTATGCCACTGGCCAAAATGATACCATCAACCTTGATTTTACTTAAATAATATGCAATAACAAGCAGTCAGATTAGCAGGAGGCCTTCAGGATGTGTACGTACACTCCAGTGACTTCTGCTGATTGCCTACGGTGGCCTACAAGGGACCGTATCAGTTCATGTTTCATCAGGTTCTACTCGCCCCCTCAGCTCTGATTCCTGGGTTGTTTTCTGATGTTCCTGTTCGTTTCTGACCTCGGTGTGAACACGCTATTATTGTGCACTTACACTCCCTTCTCTCAGGTTAATACAAGGCCAATGCAAAGTGGAGTCTTTTCCTGCTGACTGTACATTTATTTTGGCGGTCTACCTGACTCACTGTAAGTGGAGGAAGTGAAATATGTGTTTGGGTGGCTGATGTGACGGATGTGACCCGTCTGGCTGCTGACTCAGCCGGATCGCTCCGTGTTTTGTTGTCACAGTTGGTCGCTCACAAAATGCAGGAACCTGTTCCTGATTTGAATCCTTTGAGTTTCTGCTCTGTTACAAAATCATTTCCACCGTTTACATGAAGTTATGCCTCAAAGGCAAACAGTGCTTTGTGGATACTGATCCCATCATTTTAGAGTTTGGAGAGGCGGTTAAATCAAACAAACCTTTATTTTGTCAGTTCTAAAACTAAAAATAACAAAAAAAGTACTTTTTGAAATCTGATTAAAGTATTTAAAGTAAAACAATGAAACTCCATCTGCTTCTCTTGTGTGAAGTCATCAACAGAACATAGAACAGGCAGGAGGAATTCTGAATTATTCAGAAGTTTTAACTAACTAACTTAATGTTTTTCTGTCATTAGCTAACGAGGACAAAGTCACGTTTATGTTTGTGCAGCTCTAATTGTCACTAATGAAAATAAAGTCTCTGTTTGACACTTTAATGATATGTTGAGACTCTAACTAGCTATTTCACGGCTTCACACATCCGAATATTGTGACTCTGCAGAAGGACAGAAGCATCGCACACTGTCAGAGGTGAGAAGTTCTTCGTTAAACGCAGCAACACTTATGGATTTCATTGATTCCCAGAGCAGCTCTGTCTGCATTTACCCTCTCACTCATCCCACAGATGAAAACTTGAATTATTTCTTTTCTTTGCTGTGTTACTACTCTCTCACTTCACTCTGCGGCCCAGCTTGTCGGTGCTCTGTCCTGCCTTTAGCAGTCCCGCCGCTCCGCCACACCACATTCCCACTGCAAGCAGGATTAATAATTACAAGTTCATCCATTATTCATTTCTGACATAAGCAGCTCACAGTCTGGTAAACACGCATCTTCTCAGCACACAGCACATTCACTGTGCTGTGTGCTGGTGGTTTTCAGCCCAGCAGAAGATGAAATAAGTCAAATAAAAAGCAGCAGAGGGTGAGCTCTGACCTCCAGCTGGTGATCACAGGGGGAACTAGTGTACTTTTATAAATGCCTTGAATGAGACCTCTGACCTGTTGTTGCTGCGTTATCACTGCTGAACCACCAACGAGTAGAACACAACACACCTCTGCTTTGTGTGCTGATGCGCATATAGATATTGATCATGCGTACGTCTCACGAGATGGATTCAGTCGCAGTTATCTTTGTTTTCTCTGTGTCGTTTTGGTCGACTGACAGCTTTAAGTAAACGCAGCAGAGTAGATAAGAGGAGTTCTGCGCCTCACACTATTTTTATATTGTTATTATTACAAGTTGTTTTGCTTGTTTTGTTGAATTTTCACAATGATCTTTTCCTGTGGCACCAGTCCCCCCCCCCCATGCACAAAGGCAGCTGCGACTGTGAGCCAGACCTGATCACCAACATCAGCATCTGAATCTGAATGTGAATGGGAGCAAATCCCTGCAGCTGGTTCACCCTCTGGTGGAAAGATGTTTCTCTGTCGCTTTGTCTTCATATCTGTATCCCATTTCTCCATTTTTCTCCTTTTCCGCCGTCTCTCTTTGGTCCCTTCCTACTTTGCCAGCCTTCTCTCTCCATTATTTTCTCATCTCTTCATCCTCCTCTCAACTTGTGTAACAAACAAACAAACAAACAAAAAGAGGAAAGAACTGAATGACTCAGCCTTCCTCTCGCTTGATGCAAATTTGCAGTTTTTGGGAAACTGCTCCCCGCTGGTTCCTGCCTTATTTCCCATCAGGACAGATCAAACCGCCGCGAGCCGAGCGTGACAAACAATCACATAGTTTCATTACGGAGCTTAGCGCTGGCGTGCACCTCCCGAGAGGAGGACAGCTGGGGCCGCAGGAAGCAGGAAGTGTTTTCATCCCCACGCTGCGCACATCGCCATGGGACTCGAACCTCCAGAGGATACCTGAGCTGATGCTGGGGACTCACCGCATGACTGAAAGGAACGACAGGAATGTCTGTGAGACTTCTTTTCACCAGCACTCGTCGGTCTGACTCCTCTCAGACACAAAACAGCTGAGGAAAGCCACATCTGTCTAGCTTCACAGGTTTAGCTGTCTTTGTCTGATGAAGATCTTTAAGACATGCAGGTCAGGCTGATTAAGGAATGTGAGACCCTGCTCGGACTTTTTGTGCCATTTTATGTGATCAGCATTTGCTAATCATTTTTTATTCATTGACTGAATGAATACTGAAATAAAAAACACACCTGATGAACAGTTTGATGCGGGAGAACTTTATGTTCAGCCTCTCCCTGTGGTAACTTCATAGTTAACTAATCAACATGCATTTGAAATTCTCTGCAGGTGCACTTTTATTTATCTCTGCTATATAGAAATCACTTAACTTCATACCTCCGTCTGACATTGCTCCCCAATGTCAAACCAAAGAAAAGTAAATTTCCTCCACACATTAAAATGCCAAGGTGTAAACATCACCCTGAACGCAGCCCGTTGACACCTGCTGACATATTTTCTATCTGCCACTCCAACATGAACTAATAAAACTGTCAGGGTGAAAAACACGGCGCCGGAAACGAGTGTGCACGACCCGCTTTCTCTGCAGAAAGCTTTCATCTTGTTGAGCGGACCACGGGAGAGTGTGTGTCATCCTGTTTCACACCTGCTGCTCTAACAGAACAATTCATTTAGCAGGTTCATCTCTGCCGAGCTCTGGGTTCAATCTGTGGAACTGGTAAATGTTGCATTTCATTTAACACAGCTCAGCTTCTCTGTTCTGGTTTTATATCTTTCTGCAACACCTGGATTGTCTCACAAACAACAGTTAACCCTGAATGTAACACCGCTCCACGTTTCTGGGATTCATTTACACACATGTGGTCCTTCTGAACATCTAACCTTCTTCAACACAAGCAAAACTGGTTTAGTGACGTGAGCTCTGCCCGCAACGGTTTCACACTAGATTTGTACCTTTAAACCTTAGCTGGATCTGCACTGGCTTTACGCATCTTATCGTAGTCCAACATGAGGGCTGGACGACATGAGGTTGAGGGTTTTGCACAGGCATGAATCTCATTTACAACCATTGCTGTTGCTGAATGCACCCCCAGTTGATCTCTGCTCTACATAACGTCCAGGAGCAGCACTTCACTTTGTTGAATGCAGCTCTAGATATGTTCGTTCCCACTGACCTGAGCTCTGTTTGTGAAAGAGTGTTTAAACACACTGAAGTTCACATTCGCTGAACACTTTTATGATTTCATCTCTTATCACTTTTAGCCAACTTTAATCTGTGTGTACTTGCACGAATCTGCTTCAACAACCACCACTCTTGTTGAATGTACCTTTGGTTGACCTTTGCTTGCTTAATGTACATACCCAACGCTCCTGACAACATTAGCTCTCTTGAACACGCACCAAGTTGATCTGACCTGGCTTGCTTTCTATTTGTAGCTGCCTTCTTCCCGTACTGAGCATTTGGAAAGAGGTCCACCTGTAACACGTCTAAAGCGTCCCCTGTCATTGAGCGCAGCCTGTGTGGAGGATGCGTGCTGACACAGGGCCCGGGCCGGGGCTCATCACAGAGGATTAGCTCTTATTAAAGCTGAGTGTGGACCATAATGCACCACAGGTGGCCGGCTGAGCGACCCGCCGGCGTTTGGCTCAGTGGCTGAAGTGGATAGAAGGCCAATTATCGCCACATTCACACCACAGCCAGCGCTGCGCCGTGGGCGGCCCGCTGCTTTCTGCTGCGCTCACAGGGTGAAACAAGGACAGAGTGATGCTTGACAGAGCTGAAACTCTGCTCTCAGCTGCTCCCATTCCCCAAATGGCAACGCGAGGGGGTCGGGTCACCGTCAGCACGATGATTCTGCTTTGTTTAAAGGAAACTGTCCACTGTTTCTTCACATAATGGATGTTATCAGCAGCATGATTTGTGTTTTGATTTTGCTCGCTGAGAGGAAATAGAGGGTCACATTTATTGTAGTAATTTATTATTAACATATTTTTTTATCTTGTTTTCCGATATAATCATCGTATCTTCCTGAGGACAGATGCAGGATGGTGTCCCGTGTACATTATATGTCCCGACACACTCACAACACGGTCACCTGCTTCTTTAACATACAGTGTTATAGGTCTCATGACCTGAAGAAGAGCCAATCTGGGCCAATCGAATAAAT